>NC_060156.1:28662783-28674619 GCF_021292245.1 Micropterus dolomieu
CATTACACTGGCTCCCAGTATGTTTTAGAATTGACTTTAAAATTCTATTGATCACTTTTAAAGCTCTTCATGGCCTCTCGCCTTGTTATATTTCTGACCTTTTAGTCCCATACGCACCAGCACGTACCTTGAGATCCTCGGGCAGAGGTCTGTTGTCTGTTCCAGAGTCTCGACTGAAAACTAAAGGGGACAGAGCGTTTGCTGTCAGGGCCCCGAGGCTCTGGAACAGCCTGCCCGAGGAAATCAGGTCGGCTGAGTCAGTGAACTCTTTTAAGTCCCTTCTTAAAACATACTTTTATAGGAGAGCTTTTCCCGATCTTATTTGACTTTATTTTATCCCTTTTATTTTATTGTATTTTACTAATTTTATATTAAATTTTCATGCTCTTATCTTTTTTTGTATTATTCTTTACACTTGTTAAAGCACTTTGTAACTTGTTTTTGAAAAGTGCTCTACAAATAAGGATTATTATTATTATTATTATCTGAACTGGGATAAGGACTCATTAATTGGTGCTTGAACTGTGGGGTTTGTATTGTGTGCTTACTGTATAACACACTGTGGTGAACTTAGTTTTTCTTGTGGTCTGTCATATTATTTGGTGCCATGACTTGCCTCTCAAATGATCTTTCTAATATTATTACTTCTTCTCCACCATTGCTCATAATAATAATTCAATAATTTCATCATAACACAGGTCTGACCCACAAGAAAGAACAGTGTATGTTTAATCTATCTAATATTGTGTTGGTAATACTATACACTGGTTTACTGCTTGTCTGTTTTGAATAATACAGAAGGTAAAGAGCTTAAAAATGAATCGCATATTAAATCGTAATCGCAATATTGGTAAAAAAAAATCCCAATTAGATTATTTTCAAAATCTGTTCAGTTCTCTACAATATTTGCTTTTACAATGTAAAATCTGTTCATAACCACTAAAGCATTATTTAACTTTTTATGGTTATGTATAGACACTTAGGGAAAGATCGTGGTCCTGGTTTAATTCAAAAAAGGTCTGCGATAACTTGAAGCAAGCGGCAGGTGGTGGTTAATCAACATTTAACTGAAACTAGTCTTTCCTGAACACACACATTCCTACTTCTGACTCATCACATATTGACACTTGGTCAAGGCCCTTTGGTGTTGCTTTCTAACGCTCTGGGTACCCCTTTAGTGTCAATTATAGATATTTAAGGCTCTTCGGTCAAGTTAGCAACGCTTAGCAACAAAAGGAAAAAGATATGCAACGTCCGGTTAGACTTTCAAAATAAAGCGCTGGCTTTTTTTTTTGTGAAATGTTGCAATTTGGTTAGATTTACGCACAAAAAGTACTTGGTTAGGAAAAGATCACGGTTTGGGTTGAACTACATACATCAGTTAACACGTAAGTTAACTGATGTTACTTGCGTAACTTACACAATTTACATAACTCGCTTAACTTTAATAAAAATATGTAATACTGACTTTTTGTTTCAACCCCAGTCTCCTGGTTCAAAGTTGGGACTCTGGCCCTCCATCCAACCCAACCATGTCATTTTATTTTAAATATCATATATTCCCCCAGTGCGTTGAACTATGACGCTATAGGGATCCACAGTGCGTTACAAACTGACGCCGATGGGTCTTGATCATGCGTCCATATATGACGAGTCGGGGTGTGAGAACAGGTTGCCTGAACCTTAATTAAGAGAGAACCCTGATCTTTGGTGTCTACATCCGCCCACCACTTCAGTCTTCTTCATTTTTAGTCTTTAGCAATTTGACCGTGTTGTGACATCACATGTAAACAGCATGTTGCATTCTGGGATCGCTGGGAGGTTAACAGGTCAATCTCCTGGTGTTACACCAGTAACAAAATGAAAGTCAACTGTTGTGAAGCACAGATGTACAAATGTATTTGGCAATACAAATGTGTAATTATATAAAAATTATTTCTAGGGGACTGGGATGTAACAACACTAAGAACACAACTTAGTTATCTTGCCATCTTGAGTAATAATAAATGATGTTCATATTTTTAACTATCACGTATTTTCATGATAACAATTTAGGTCACCGTTCATTACTTTAGGATGATGAGCATGTGTACATTACTGTCTTTTCATTTGGGTTACAGTCTCTAAATTCATTCAAACTCTCCATCCTCCCCTGGACTGCACTAGCTACAATTTCACTGCCATCATCTTCCTCGTATGTGTAAAACACTACTTAAACACTACAGCTCCTTCTGATTCTGATTCTGATGATGGACTTTGACACCACTGCACTATTAACCGTAGCTTTCATCTAAGCAAACCATTGCACTACTGTAAATCATTCCCTAGACATAGACATTCCTACTGTACATGTACAGTACAGTATGTATACTGTATAATCCCCACAATAATCACATTTACACTATTGTACATATTGTATAGTTATTCATACCGTACTGCCATTGTCATAACCTGTTCATAGGCTGTATTTTCCTGTAGCAATAGATATTCATATATACATATAATTATATCATTCATACCTTGCACTTGTATAATAATGTTTCATATTCTATTTAATTACTGCTTAAGCACTTGTGGTTAAATGATGTCTGCATTTCGTTGCTTTGTACCAGTGACATGCACAATGACAATAAAGTTGAATCATGGACCTGCAATCACTCTACAATTATCTTAAAGGAAAGGGAAATAATAACTTAAATCTTACACTTATGTTATTCACAAAGTAGTCTGATTTAACTAATTAGGTGTGGGGAAAATTCACATTGAGAGTTTCTGTTATTCTGTTTATTGTTACTGTACAGCCAAAGCTGAATGTAACTCGTGTACACAGATGGTCTGGAAATCTTTTTTTTTTCTTTTTAAACAAGGACACTTACTACAATAATACTTTTCTATTCAGGGAAACTCAAGGCAATATTACATAAATAAATAAAAATTCAGTGATTAGCATCCACCAGGAGCACAGACAGCCCTGGGAATCTTTCAATGAAGGAAGACGAGCACTTTACATCTGTACAGGAGAACAGTTGCATCTATCTCACACTAATATCCATCTTCTGTATGGGAGGTAACAAGAAAACACATCAGTTGGTGTGGTCACTGATAAAGAAAGCTTTGGAGGCAAATAACACCGTCTGGGGAGTGGAGGTGGAGATGTATTTAATGATTGTGAGCGGCTGTCAAGCTGGCTGGCTCAAGTGTAACACATCAAACGTGTGTGTAAATAGCATTTCCTCAGCTAGGGATTGAAATGCAGAGAATGAAAAAAAGAAATGAAGCTGTGACAGTTGCTGAACGTACAAATAAACATGCAGACTTTCTCTGGGAATAGATGAAAAGATGAGTGATGATCGAAGGCAAATTGAAGGAGAGATGCACCTTGCTCTTGTATTTCCTGTAGCTGATTGAAAGAAGGTAGAGACAACACAGCACTCAGCCCGGCAAACTGATGGACAGATTGTGACATCAGGAGGTCAAGTATGGACTGACACAGCACTGCTCTCTGACCAAGGCATTGTGCATTTACTCCCCAACATGCTCCGCAAAGCTTTGGCTGCATCAGCAGGGAGTAATTCTGTCATATAGATCAAAGAGGAATCGATCATCATACTGTAAAAGAATACACAGGCTGCATATGAATGAGAGCAGAGTAGCACAGAGGAATAGATGAGACAGATTAAAAGGAATTTCTGAGTGGACAAAGTCAGAGTGCTTTGCTGTCACTGTAGTGGAATATCGTACACATCATCGGGGCAATGATTTTGGGAGCCTGCATGAATTTGTTGCTCTCTAACTACAAATTTAGACTTTATTTGGTGTCTAAAAATGATCAAATATAAATCAGAGTGGAAAAAAACAGATGCAGTGCAGAGGAAAGAGTGTATTAATATCCCTCAATCAAAAGAGGCAAAAATAGAGTGGCTACAAGTGACTAAAATAAGAACAGGTTTTAAAGAAAAACGGTTATCTGTGTTACATAACATCAGGCGCATTATGCGTGGGCCACAGATTATAAAGAGTCAGAGGGATCAGTGGGCACGGGCAGTGTTTGAAAACTCAAAATCTTACAAAAAAAAGTTTTGCAAGATTGAAAACTAAGATTGCAGGCTTGTAAAATGTTTAAAAAAAATCTCTGCAAAAATTATGTTGTTTCCGAGTTTTCTTCAGAACTACAATGTTGTTTTTTACAATGTTGTTTTTTACAATGTTGCGCAAACAATTTTTCAGTTTTCAATTTGTCACTGTTCTCCAAGTGTATTAGTTTGTTTTCCAGGTTTGAAACCTTTTAAATGGTGATCTGAAAACTGGTGTGTTAAAAAAGTTTTGAAACTCTTAAAATTGAGGTTTGAAAAGTTGAATCTTAAGGTGTCTTTATGTTTTAGATTTTTTAATTTGAAACTCTTAAAAATTGTTTGTGCAACAACGTAAAAAAATGTTTCAGTTCTGAAGAAGGAAAACTCAAAAACAACATAATGTTTGCAGAATTTTTTTTTTTTTTACACAAATCTTTACTCTTGCAGAACTTTATTTTGTAAGATTTTGAGTTTTCAAACACTTAGTTTCAAACTTTCAGAAATTTATTTTCAGTTTTGATACATGGCAGGATATTTATCCCATAGAAAGGCAGAGAACAAGCAAAAAGGCTCAAACACTATTGGTTAGGGAGGCGCACTGATCTGAAAAGGAGTTTCCTTTATTTTCCTGAAGACAGCCCTGGTATCATCAAATGGTGTATGAGAGACACTCTTAAGTCATTTCATGTGCTTTCACAATACATTTTCTGCTTTTCGCATGTCATTTTATGCCATAGTATCTCATGACCTAAATTGTGCAAAGAAGGCATGTCACTGTACGTGCGAATGTGCAAAGTCAGGTGACATAGTATGTGACAAAGTCTGCTTATTGATGAGATCAGGGTGTAGGCACACAGAACTTTCACCCAGGAGGCGGCTGTTCATGTCCCATGTGAATCCAAAAGTCACTACTGATTTATTTTTACTTCCATACAATAGTAACATTGTGTATTCAATGTATGTCATGTAGGTAATGTAACTTACTTATGTATGTACGTACATAACTAAACTGATGTAACTAGGGTTACTAAGTATGCCTACTAGGGCTGAACGATTTGGGGAAAAAAACTTACTTTGCGATGTTTTTGCCACATATTGCGATTACGACTCAATTTGTGATTATCTTTAAGAAAAAGTTCAGATAATTCTATTATAAAAGTCTATTTTTGACAGAAGCCGCATCAAGCAGCACAGAGCAGCTGAACCAGGCAGGAAGTTAGACACAGAACGGCATAGAGATTTTCAAAATAAAACACCATGTGCAGACTACCGATGGTTTATCAACAATAAGCACTGTAAAACAGACAACAAATCTGAACAAGTCGGTAAAATCAGGCAGGAAAAATACTCTTCTGAAAACACTATTCTGAAATGCTACATGTGGGAAATGTAGCCTGCGGAGAGCGGAACAGAACAAGTTCATAGAGAGCTGTTGTCCATAGTTGAAGCACACAAAATGACAAATTAACAACACGTCAACAACGTAGGGCATCTAAACTCTCTGCTGCTGAAACACTTCAATGTGAGTTGACGCTGGACAAAACCGCAACACTGTCTGTTCTGTCTGTGGAATGAATTTGTAACTGCACGACTGTTTAAAACGGGTCAGATGTACTGTATAATTAACCTACATTGCTGTATTCACGATTAGCTAATTGTGTTCTTTCAAATCGCAATTTCGATTTGAAAACAATTAGTTGTTCAGCCCTAAAGCCTACTTGTGAGGAGTCAGCAGTCAATGGCAGTCACTAAAATAGTTTTTCCAAAAATTGCAATCTCAAGAGATCCTTGAGTATAAATGCTTATGCCTAGGCTCAAGATTAGACTATTGCACTACAAATATGCAAAAATATTGATGACTGATGGGTCCAGAAGTATGCAAGATTGGCTGCGGACAGATACAAACACACACGCACACACACATGCACTATGAGCCAGCTCTTTTAAGTGCGCCGAATTTATTTGATGATAACGAAAACAGTCAGTGAGCTAGACTGAATATTATAAATGAGATTGTTGCCACTCTTTAGTATAACAGTTAGACTGCAGGAAGTAACCTTACTGTACTGGATGGGTCAATGGGTCAAAATAATGATTGCATTCTATTTAGGTGAGCTAGTTTCAGGGTCCAGGGATTGTATATGCTGGCTCACAGTCATGGCTTATTGAGACACCTAATGGAACCGAAGGCTGCTGCTGGTTTGGTGAATAATGACAGGTGAGTGAGTGACTTGGCAGACATATAAACTGGGAAAAAATATGTTAAAATGTTAAGGTGCACTGTGGAGCTGTGGCTTTGTTGTAAACAAACAAATGTTATGTTTATATTCAGTGTTACTCACCAAAATGTATTATATATATGTTTGGGGTCTAACAAATGTTTTGAAGGAATTTCCTTTCCTATAAAACATCCACAAATCCATTTTTCTCTTTCTTGAAACCTACATTGTCTCCATCTTTGTTTACTTACTTGCAGTCTTCTTCTTCACTGCCTTTGCTGGCACATTCTGTGGCTAAAACTATAGTATTCAAAATGTTCAGCTCACACCAGCTCAGCCTTGTTCTATGTTGTTACTGTCTTCCACTGTACAGACCCATACTTCCTAGTGACATGTTGGTGTTGGATTGTTGGACAGGGACTCATTTCCTATCACACATCGACCTTTCATGCATCAAAAGGTCACGTCTCCCTCTCTCTAAATCTGGATACTCGCTTTCAAGTGAAGGCAGGCAGTAGCCTTCAAAGTGAGCTAACAGAAGAGCAGGACTTTACTTATTGATGTTGAGATTCACCAGGCTGCGTGGACAAACTCTGGCTGCATGCAGTTGGATAGTTTACTGAACCATCCCTGTGTAACATATCAGAACACGGTATAACAGTCACTACGCCTCTCACACATTTCCTATCTCTATCAAAGAGTGTAGGATCTCTTCCAAGCATGTTTCAAGTTAATCATCTTAAAATGTCACTGCTGTCAAACATTGCTTGCAGATTATTTGCATGTGCCGATGGTTCAGGCTGGCTGTCTGCATGTAATAGCAACACTGATGCTCAGATTAAACTACTGACATCAAACCTTGTAGTGAAATAATAGTATAAGACTGCCTTAAGCAATAAGGTAAATATAGTACCAAGACTTTTACTATAAAGGACAAGCAGGAAAACACCTAGAAAATTGCTTGTGACCTCTGAAGATGTAGCACTGGCCAGGGCAGTAGTAGACACATCTGGCCAATGATTATCCTGTTTTTTCCCCCCAAACTTCACCCTCAAATTCTGAAAGTAAATGGTGCAAATTACTAAATAACTAAAGTAAACAACTGCAATTGGCGGCACTGTGGCCATACAGCAAGAAGGTCGTGGGTTCAAACCCTGGCGGCCTTTCTGTGTGTAGTTTGCATGTTCTCCCCGTGTCTGTGTGAGTTTCCTCAACCATCAAAAACATGTTAGGTTTCTTCAGTCAGTGTATTGACCAGACATTGACATAAGATTTGGAGTTGGTCCCCGGGCGCTGCACAGTGGCAACATGTATGCGACAAAGTACATTTACATGCTAAATGTGCAATGGTAATACAATTTGGTATAAAATGCTAGTGCTGTTCAGCAGATCTCTAGAGGTTCAGAGAGGGAATACACACTGTTGCCCATTGGCTAAAGTTGAATCTCAGAAAAAGCTTATAATAATAATAACATATTTATTTATTTAATGTCGCCTTTCATGGCACTCAAAGGTCACCTTACATCATATAAGATCTGTTACAAAAAAAAAACAATAAACAACAAAGCACCAGTAACAACAGAACAATCAACAATATGCAGCAACAGAGCATAGTTCAGCAATGAGTTACAATCAGCTGTGCAGTATAAAATAAGATGCATTTGATAAAGTTAAAGCAAATATGCTAGTTTAAACAGATGGATTTTAAGAAAAGTTTCAAAGCCATTGTGCTGAGGATGAAGGCTGGCAGTGCCAGAAGACCTGCTGATGAAGACCACATGGAGCGAGAGGGTGTGTCAGTCAGAAGGTCTGTGAGATAAGCAGGGGATAGATTATGAAGAGCTTTAAATGGTAATAACATTTTAAAGTTAATCCGTTGTGACAGAGGGAGCCAGTGTAATTGAATCAGCAGGGCAGTGACATGTTCAGTGGACTTTAAACGTGTTATAATCGTGCACAGTCTGGACATGCTTTGCAGACAGAAAGCGGCAATCTGGGAGACATTGTTTATATGACTGGAGAAAGAAAGGGTACTGTCAAAAATAATACCAAGGCTCTTAACCTGTGTGGAAACAGGTAGGGGGGCTTGAGCAATGGGTGAACAAATATTAGTTTTTTAGAGTGTAGATTAAGAGCCAATGAGGAGTAGTTCCGTTTTACTACTGTTGAGTTTTAGGTAGTTGTTTCTCATCCATATCTCTGAATCATGGAGACAAGCAGTGAGGGTCCTGGAGGGGAGAGTAGAACTGGGCTTAGTGGACACACAACATAGTACCGAAAGATCTTGCCAAGAGGGAGGAGGTAAGTAATAAACAAAAGTGGCACCAACACTAAACCCTGTGGAACTCTATGGAACTATGGATCTTTCCTACTGTTTTTTTCTGATTCTGTACAAACTGCTTTAACTAATGATTGAGGGATTGGCTCTAGATGGCATGTGGAGATATTGGACTCAGTAATTAGTTCAAAAATTTGATTTTCAGTTGGAATATGGATGAGGACAGTTTATAGATTTAAAAATAAAAATAATGACCATCAAATACAATAAAACAAATAGAAAGATAGACTGAAAACAACAACAAAAATTAGGTTTTTGTGTCCTTTTTACTGTGGAGGAGAAAATTCTAGTATTCCCTTCATCTGTCCTAATAATATGAGGTTTAAGTTATTAAGAGAAAATGTTTGTAGTGGGGTATATAAAAATAGATTTGTTCATGACCAGCAAGTTGCATCTTGGTGCATAGCCTCTGCAGGTTCCGACGTGAGGCCTTGAGCTGACATAGTTCACGTGTGTACCAAATCCCAGTAGATCTGCTGAATTTAGCTGTAGAACATCATTCTTTGCCGCCAGGTTTCCATGAGACATTAATAATCCAGTTGTCATCTGTGATGAAGTCATTGACTGGAGGGGCTTTGCTTGCAATAGATTGGATGTTGTAGAGTAGAAGTTGTGGAGTGGAGGCTCAGTGAATGCAAGTCAAAATACATTAATAAGGAGATCAATAGCCCAAATGTGTGTGATTTCATTAAAGAGATCAGCGATACAGCAGTTTTGGGAAATGTTACTCTTTTTCTACCCTCCTACATCCAAAATCTTATAAATTCCTCACGACAAACTTTTTCATATATTTGGTGTAGTCTGAAGTTAAGTCAAACAGCAATATTAGGTTAGCTTGTCTCAATTGTTGAGTGTTTCTTGGATCAAATGACATAATCATGATCCTATGGACATCCAGGATTTGAGAGAAACTAGGAAAGTAAAGTAAGAGGGGTGGGAGATTTTTCCAAGCTTTGTCTGATGGGAGGCTCACAGTCTCAGACTTTGAAAACCCCTGTTGTACAGGGCAAACGCAGGCCATGCATGTATATACAGCTGATTTAGCGAGAGGAGTAGCCCACTGTGGTCTACACACCGGTCAGAGACCGTGGACCTGCGCACCAGAAGGCGCTGACAGTCCCAGCATTGCGACCACCAAAACTGAAGGTACAACAAAATCCATGGTAAATGTAACTTGGGCGCCAGAGAAGAATGTCTTAATGGAGCCACAGATCTCTCACAGGCTCGTAGTGTGACCGTAGTTAGTATAGTTAATCCAGTGAGTAAGTCAGTTAGTAGTGCTGATGGAGGATAGCAAACATTTTGAGGTTTACCATGATTTCAGATTAGATCCAGTATTTGGTAGCCTGGGAACCAGACTAATCTGCTGAGATTTAGTTTTAATTGCTATTTTATTGTCTGGCCCTCCTCCTATTCAGAAAGATTTCCACCCGACCTGGATCTGGAACTGGCCCTGGTTTGATACGATGACTCACAGAGGAGTGTCACTGGTCTAGATTTGAAAAGTCACTTGTCACACATTTTACTGCTCTGATTGGTTGTAGGTTGGTGGGTTCAGGAGGCAGACACCATCTCCACATTTAAGAGTAGGCTTAAGACTTTCCTCTTTGATAAAGCTTATAGTTAGGGCTGGCTCAGGTGAGTCCTGAACCATCCCTTAGTTATGCTGCTATAGGCCTAGACTGCCGGGGGATTTCCCATGATGCACTGAGCTCCTCTCTCCTCTACTTTCTCTCCCTCTGTATGCAACCTCATCCCATTATTGCATGTTACTAACACAACTTCTCCCCTTTCTGGTAGTCTTGTGCTTTCTCGTCCCTCTCCTCTCTCCTCCTATCACTTCCTGCAGGTTTTCTGGCTCTGGAGCTGTGGAGTCTGGATCTGTGGTTGCGGGTCACCTGCTGCCCCCGTGTTCCTGCTCGACACCCTCTGCTGCAACGACTATTGTTGCTAGTCCTATTGTTATTATTGTTATTATAATCATTAACATTACGATTGTTATCATTAACACTACTATAAATATCTGTACCATTTATCACCTTTACTGTCTGTACCTCTGTGTGGATATTGTGTAGGCTGCCTCCCTCCCCTCTCTCTCCTTCCTTCTCTCCTCTCTCTTTTAATTTCAGTGTGGATGGATTTAATTACATGGTTTTTGGAACTGGCTGTGGTGCAGAGGGGCATCAAATTCGCTCATGCCCGAAAAACATTTTAAGAGAGCAGGAGATATATCGCCTCAGCAAGCTGATCATTAAGGTGAAAGGTCTTCTCTTCGTTTTCTTCCTGACATGTTTGTTTTGTGTTTCTTTAATATTTTTCTCTCTCTCCATGGGTCACTTTAAAACTGGCACTTTAAATTTAAATGGAGCAACGGACCACACAAAAAGAGCTGCTCTTTTTAAACTCATGGAGTTTAAGCAGCTAGACGTACTGATGGTTCAGGAAACACACAGTAACTCTGAAAATGAGAGTCAGTGGAAGAAAGAGTGGCCAGGGCAGGTTGTTCTGAGCCATCAGTCCAGCTGCAGTGGAGGGGTTGGGCTTTTTTCCTCCAGAGGTTTCCTGCCTGCATCTTGTGAGGTGGAGGAAGTTATTGAAGGCCGTCTACTGAAGGTTAAAGTTCAGGATGAGAATATAAAGATGAATCTGATAAATGTCTATGTCCCATGTAATGCTGCGGAAAGGCTGCACGTACTGAGTGTTTTAAGCAATACTGTCAGAAAATGCAGTAGTGGTGAGTTTTTATTCTTGGGAGGTGATTTTAACTGTACAGAGAATCCACAGTTGGACAGGAATCACCAGGAGCCTCACAGGGCCTCCTCACAGGGGGCCTCCTCACAGGGGGCCTACAACAGCTCATAGAAACACACGAGCTGCTGGACGTGTGGAGGAGCTTTAATAAAAGTCAGAGACAGTACACATGGAGTCACTGCAAAGAGAATGTTTTATCTCAGGCTAGATTAGATCGGTTTTACTGTTTCAAGCATCACATCAATGTCTTTAAAGGTTGTTTTATTAACCCTGTGGGTTTTACTGATCACTGTCTTGTTTATTGTTCTGTTTTTATTAAAAACGTCAGATTGAGCAGTGCTTATTGGCATTTTAATACTGCACTGTTGCATGACAAAGCCTTTAAGTCTGTTTTTGAGTTTTTCTGGCTCACTCACAGAGAAACTAAGGCTGATTTCAAATGTATTCAGCAGTGG
>NC_060156.1:28674719-28690803 GCF_021292245.1 Micropterus dolomieu
GACTATTGTTGCTAGTCCTATTGTTATTATTGTTATTATAATCATTAACATTACGATTGTTACCATTAACACTATTATAAATATCTGTACCATTTTTCATTTAGTCTATAGCAACATCACCTTTACTGTCTGTACCTCTGTGTGTATATTGTGTAGGCTGCCTCCCTCCCCTCTCTCTCTCCTTACATCTCTCTCTCTCTCTCTCTCTCTCTCTCTCTCCTTCACCCCCAACCGGTCGAGGCAGATGGCCGCCCACCAAGTGCTTGCTCTTGGTGGGAACTGTTGGGCTTCTGTAAATAGCATCATAGAGTACGGTCTAGACCTGCTCTTTTATGAAAAGCGCTGTGAGATAACGGTTGTTGTGATTTGGCGCTATATAAATAAAATTGAATTGAATTGAATAGGTTCAGTCTGCAGGTCTGTCCAGCAGCAGCGCAACAGGCTCACAGATCAAACAAGACATCAAAAAATATGCTGATCAAAAATGAATCAGAATTCTGTCACTGCTTTGCCTATTTTATTTTAGTGTATACTGTTAGTTAATTAATTTGAAAAAGTTTGTGACCAGGCCGCCATTTTTTTCCTGCAATTACCACCCAACAACTACATGTCACATATTTACTGCTCTGATTGCTTGGAGGTCTATCCATTTGAGTCCAGAGGCATATTGGTCTGCACCTGTTGACAACGCTCCTCAGAAATCGAAACTGAGAGGTTCCAGACTAATGCGCATTTGTGAATTATGTCTGCTGACGCCATGCAGGCAGTATTTAGTAAAGCACGCAGTGTTCTGTGTTAACCCTCTTTATTACTCTATTGCAAAATGTTTTCTACTTCTTACTCTAATCCTCTTTGTCACTGCTGCATCTCCACACTGTCAACATTCCTCTCATTCACAAATCTGCATCATCAAAGGGGAGAGCCGGGATGAATGAAACACTTTTCAGATCAACGTCATTTAAAATATAACGTTACAGACAGAAATCATTTGTTGTTGTCATCAACAACTCACGTGTGTGTTCTATCAATACCAGGTGTTCTCTGGAACGACTTAAGTATAATATCACTTTGAAGGAAAGGTGCGCATTGTTTCATTCGTCCCTACTGTGCGGGACAGGAAGAAACACAAAGATATACATTTAAATAGTTTAAGTTATTCTTGTTTTTATTTAGAAAGCTTGACACTGCCCTTCTTAATATGTAATTGCAAACTCATTATGTCCTTTTTCTTAATAAAAAATAGTATAAATGTTACTGTTAAGTACTGTGGACTGTATGTGCTGAGGTAGTTTGGCATATTAGACTTGTATGGGCTCCGAGAAAATAGCTGTTTCATTCGTCCTGCGTTTCAATCGTCCCGGCCCTACCTTATCTGACATTCACCGTTGTGCTTGCATTTCTTGAGTCAATTGGTTGATTTAGCTCGGGACTAGTGCGCAATTAACCAGCCACCTCCCTGTATGTAAGTTGAGTGGGTGATACTTACATCAGTATAAAGCAGGATTGGTTATAGAATGTGATGGGATCTACTAATGCTGCCGTGATTTGGCTGGTGCACAGGACCTTAGCCCTGGGCTGGTACTCACTGGTACACAGTACCCATTCTCACAAGTCACATGCTGTTACTCTTTTCAGCCCTCTTCATATCAGGCTCTCTGGGCGGTTTATATGGCCCTAAATAAACTGCACTACTAACCTACTACTCGTTTTTTATACATGAATGGTTATGATTATTGACAAGTTAGTAGTTAGCCTAACTAGTGCTGAAACAAATCAGCGATCGAATCGATTAATAAAATGCATCGACACAAATTCTTTGCATCGAGACTTTGTTTAATCCATAACTACACAGCACAGTGTTTCGCCCCGACATTCATAACTGTCGCACATCGCGCTTACGCTGTGAACAGGACATGCGCTGTTTGCAAAGTGGAAGAACAGAGAGTGGAAGAAGAGAGAGAAAATAGCGAGGGACGAAGAAGAAAGTGTCCAAAGTATGGGATTATTTCAAGCTAAAGAAAACAACAACTCTGTGATGTCACAGGCCGTCCACCGTAAAACGAAACTTATGTCGCCTCGGCCTTGGGTCATGTATGAATCGTTTGTTTCTGTCTGGCTTCCGGCTAACCAATCCTGCTTCACACTGATGTTGGCACCATCCACTCAATTAACTTACAAACAAAAATAAATAAATGTATACATGTATAAATGTATATATAAATAAATGTGAGGAAATAATAGCCCTTTTCATTGCCAAATTGTATTTGTATTTATGTATGAATACATGTTTGTTTATATTTTGTCCTTCATAGAAAACAACGGGAACAGCAGCAGATAACTGTACAGCAGCTCTGTACGGATGCATTTGCATGCAGCAATCTGTTGTCATCAGTTTTATCATGTTATGCAACATCTGTCCCCATGGAATGATAGCTTGTATTTCAGTCAAAACATCTTGGGCCAGCAACTGTCTATAAATAATTTAGGATTTATGGAAGGAACATATTTTTTGGGGTGGATTTAAAACCTTTATATTTCAGCATCCTGTTGCCAGATTGTTCATAGCCTCTTATGTTATCTGGGTTAGTGGGGGCTAACTTGGCTGTAGCGTTACAGTTGGATGACTGAACAGCCCGCTTGCTCTCACAGCTGGCGCACCAGCAGAGCAAGCCTTTACGCGCCAGGAGTCATTGGCTGAGAACCCATGCCTGTCACCGTGATGACGACGAACCAGTAAACAGCTTTAAACGAATCTGTAAACTCTTGTCAGTGGGTCCCTTGCGTCGGGCATTTGGTCTCTGTGATCACTCTCAGCAGCAGTTCCGCGATCCGCGAGCTGATTGGCATTTTCTGTCCCCACTGGAGCTGTCCGCGGTACAGAAACATGAACCAAAGCGCAGGAGCGGCGCAGCACTGCCGGCGGTACTCTACTGAAGGGAAGGTAAGAACAGTGCTGGTTGTCTGTCCACTGCAGAATGTATCCGGTCGAGTGCTTTGTGTCTCATTTTCTAAGCCATAATACAATTTGCACGAGTAGAGCTGTGACTGAAACCCCTTGGGCTTAACTTTCAGAAGTGCAAAGTCTCTTGTTTATGTGATACAAAACTCTAGAAAGTTCGCAGCTGCTGTAATAAGTTGCGGGAACCAAAGCTAAACCACGTGGAAGGATGTTGTGAGCCATTTCATAACATAGCCTGAATAGTGCATGATATATGGACAGAGTATGAACATATGATCGGCTGTTGTGTTCGTTTAGCGCAGGCACAATGTTGGATAAATGATTTAACGGGAAGGCAGGACGAACAGTGTTGCCGTTTGAGGACGGTCTCTCTCTCTCTAGAGTGCATCCACGTATTTAATGATTTATAAGACACGACCTGGATATTGAATGCATGTGTAAGTGAAATAGATGACAATCGTTATTGACCAGTAATGTGTTTCGATATTGAAAATACCTTTTAGATAGCGAGATCCAACAAGACTAAAAGTAGAGAGGCGTCGGGGAGGTTGTAATACTGTCACATACCAAAAGAAACGGATGGATCAAAATGTAAGTGACATGTTTTTCAGCAAAAGTTGTCCTGTGGTTGGCGCACCATTGTTCACTATGTCACAAGGGTTTAATTCCCATTTCCCATAATCATTCCCAGCAGCTTTTTGTCAAACTTGAAACATGGTTCTCTGAGCAGTATACAGCTGAATCAGGTCCTCCGTTGGAGGACAGGAAACTTCCAAGAGAAAAACACTTAACACACTGATTGCTTTGCAGCCTTTAATTGTGCAAACAGACAGTTTCAACACTACAGTGTTTTCATCAAACAGGATTTTAAATGTAATGGAGTTACAAAGTACTGCATCCATCAAGTATTGGTAATACAATAAAGGAAACATGACACATTCAGTTGCTAATTGAGGCCAAAGGCTTTACTGTGTGAATAGAGGGGAAAGAGTGTGAATAAGCATCTCCACAAGGGAGTCAGTTGGAGAAGGTGACATTTAATAGTGCTGCAGAACCTGGTTAGCCTGTGCATAATGCCAAGCATCAGCACTGATTGGCTAATCATTGACTTAACTTTCAGTGTCAGCATGAGCTCTACTTAGCCTCAGCTCTTCTTTGCAGCATCATTCATGCGATGGCATACCAACAAGCTACTGTTAGCATAAGGTGGGATAAGATAATAATATAAGATAAGCCACCCACCATGTTTAGTATATATTGTGGAACTGATACATACACAGTATGTATTAACTTAAATATACTTTGTAATCTATACAAAGAAAAACAATAATATGTAGAATAAAGGGGATTATTATTATTACAATAATTAGTCAGTGGCTCACACCTTTACAGTGCAGTGTGAGATATGACTGAATCTGATGAATCTGATCTAAAAAACCTCACTAAAGTATCAAACCTTGATTTGAAAGTACTGAGAGGTAGAGCAAACCTCAGGTTTGTGGTGCGGTGTGGACGGTTCATAATGTATCAGAAAAATCAGAAATGCGATGTGACCCTTCCACATTCAGTGCTATTTCAACTGTTTGACACACAAAAAAACAGTGCAAAGATCTGAGAACTCAACTGATGTTTCACTTTCTTGGTCTCAGTGAGGAGTCTTCTGCAGCTGTCTGATTGACTTGAGAGAACAGTGATTACAAGCATGAAAAATACATGAAAGCGTGAATGGGAAAATAAAAACTGTATGATCTGTATTATGGAGTGCATGCACTGAAAGTAGATGTGATAAAAACAGTAGGAATAGAAGTAAAGAACAGTTATCCAGTTTTAGATAAATGATAATAATACACGATAATAGTCTTTGTCAATGTTTGGAGACAGTGTCCAGCAGTGAGGGAGGCGCATGTTTATTTTACCAACTACTGGGTATTAACATGGTGGCATTTAACATGTAGTATTTAGCTTCTTAGCATGTGTAGTTAGTGCAGTGTGTTAACATGTAGCATGAATGAAATGCTGAACAAGTGGACCTGTTTGCGGCAGTACATGTAAAGTCAATGGATCAATATAATTAGCACCCTCTATATAAACATATAATGGCAATACATCTAATCGATGCTGAGCCATCACTCACATGTCATAGGGAAGTGTTGGACTGACAGACTAATGGACTAATGGACTGACCGACTGACATTGCTTTTTTTTAGAATAACACTATCAGTGCGAAAGGAAAGCTTCTCTCTGAGGAACAGAAATTCATTTCAATCACCTTGGCTATAAGCTACACTCTGCTTGTCTCATTACATCCAGCATTCTGCAATACTGGATGTAATGCAGCTATTAAAACCAGCTGCAGAAAATGGAAAGTGGGGACAACTGTGACATTGCCCCCCATGGACTTTGAGAAAGAAACATATGTATCTATTTCTGGGGGCTATCCAGTTGTTCCTTTTTCTTCATCCAGTTTATCCATTAAAATGTGAATGTGAGTAGTACTATTTTTCTTTTGAGACCAACAATATTCCTAATGGCACATTCTGAACAATGTGCATATTATAAACACAGTGTTAGACCTGTTTGCGAGTCTTGTTTCTTAATTTTCACTGCGAGAAGCATCTGTCTGAGCAAGTCAGTTTTTAATTCCACTTTCTCAAAGGAGTTTCCCACTGAAGTGAATGTCAGTATCTTGAAACATAAAAGAGTAAGACAGATTGTTTAAATTGAAATTCTTAGCACCTGTACAGTCATATGCAATAAAAAACAACGTTTCTGCTTACTTTTATGAAGCATATAATGTATATGCAGGTGCAGCTCAAAAAATAGAGTTTTTGTATTTCTAATCTTTTGAAATGCTCCTGTTTGAATGTGTGTGGTCATAAATCACAGGCAAACATACAATTCAACAAAAATGAACATTGTTTTAAGTATTTGCCGGCAGCTTTATTTCCTGTCTTCATGTTCCCTGGTTTATTTTGTACACCTGCCCTAATGTGTGTCACCTGCCCTGCCTGTGCTTTAGTCTGCGGGCTTCTGTATGTCAGTTTGTGCTCACTCACACCCTGTGTTAGTGTGTCTGCCTGTTTCATGTGTTTCCTGCCAGAGTTTTGGATTTTTGAATTTGGTTTTCATTGGATATCAGTATGGAAGTCTTCTGTCCTTTCTTTGTAATACATTCCAAGAACCGCATCTGCTCAGCTTCGGTGTCTGCATTTTGGCTCCAAACCCCAGTTTCTCTGGGGTTTACAAACATGGGTTTAAATGGATCTCTTTAACAGTTCTTTCAAGAATATTCCATGTTTACAGTTTCAGAACAATGCCTCTAATATTTTCCTGGTTTCTTAGGAGTTATGTCATTTGGCACTTTTTATAATAAAAATAAAGAAATAGTTCTTCAATCTGGGAAATGTTCTTGTTCACGTCCTTGCTGAGAGTTAGACTGATACCACTCCCACAGCCAGCAGCCCGCTAGCTTTGCTTAGCATAAAGACTGCAAAATATATCTCCTTTATCTAATCATCACTGTGAGGTTGCCAGGCAACCAGCAGAGCCTCCAGGAGGCCACTGCTCTCACCGGCACATAACCTCCATAAAACCGTAACTTTTCATTTTAACACTTTGTTTTTTGTATGGATTATATAAATGAGAAGTGCTGGTAAGCAGATTTGTACCTTTGGACAGCGCCAACCTTGCTGTTTTTGCCAAACTGTCAAACTACTCCTTTAAGAAACGGAAACACCAGCACTGTTCATGGTGAAGCAACACATTAAATGTTATTAATTGCAGGTTATTACTCTTGTACTCATGTACTGGTTAGTTTTGTTTTCCAATAGTCTGCAGAGATGAACAAATTGAAAGGATTAAGTTACTTAGACGCCACTCACTAACATGCACATCCGCCATGAGCCAAGAAAAGAGACTGGTGTAAGAAGAGACAAGGTAATTCAGTGGATGAGTGTTTTAGAGAGTGATATTCTCCCAGTGGACTATCCAAGTACTCGAGGCAAGACTCACAACTAAGAAAGAGGTTTTTAAACATTTGTCCCTGTGTACTGCTAGTTTCTTGTAAGCATTACCACAGTTGTCATTACACAGCTTTTATTGAATGGTAGATCGCTATTATCTTCCTCTGTTTGTAGTCCCCAGCAGAAATGTTGTTATCAAAAGCAGTATGTCACCAGGATATACATTGTGTTGTGGACTGCATCTGCTGTCGGGAGCAGTGCAGATAAAAGGCACATGTTGTGTTTTGGAACAGTGGGTGCTGGGCTCACATATGATTGGCTAAAATTTGGCTTGGAGCTTTTGTCATGTTTTGTCACCCTTTGTCGTATGTCTCTAAACTGCACTGTCTAGGTTAGATGTTGAAGGAAATTACACCTAGCCACTTTGTGCCTGTGGTAGATTATTAAGCTACAGAATCAGTTATCAAAAAAGCCGAAAGGCATTCAAGGCAGACTGAAATCCAATTGTTTAAACCACCCCCAGGTAGTTACATATATAATCTTTACGCCTCTCAACTGTAATTACATCAGTAAGTGGTTTGTGGAAGTAGCCTCTACAGGGTCTGTTGCTGTGAGAAAGGCAGCTGAAGTTACACTGAAATCAGCCGTCGATCTCCCTGTCTGATTAAAGCGACAGCAAAAGGGGCTCCAGGGGGTCAACAAAGGATTATACAGATGGTGCACCAAGCTGTTGTAGCACATCATTATCTGCATGGGTGAGGGAGCGGTGTGAGTTAGAGCCAGTGAAGATGATAAAACTTTTATATTGCTTGTAGTCCATCCATGGAAGTCATCCATATGTTTGAGTTAGCTTTTGGATAGTTGATAGCTAGCTAGCTAACCTGTTATTACATTAACAGGATTGGTAAGCTGGCTAACAGAGACACATATATGAGGCTAAGTGACAACAAGTGTAAATAGAGCCTCAGTCTAAGGCAGTGTTCAGGCCAACATTAGCTCTGCACACTGCCTTTGCCATGTTTCAACCGTTTCACCTGAACAGGCCCTGCCCTCCAAAGTGGCCCTGACTGACATGCAAGATTTGAATAATTTAAAATGAACTACTTATTTTACTCAGTGTGCATAGGTATGATCACAGGAAGTAGAGGTGCTAATGGGGTTACAGCACCTCCTAAAACCAGGGAGTATAAAAACCATCAATTGATAAAAGTAAAATGATAGTGGGATACAGCATACTCACAGGTAAGAGAGAGAGCTTCTATGGACAGGCGAGAGAGATGGAGCGTAAATATGGACAGAAGTGTGGACGTGATATAAAAACTCTGTTTGATCATGTAGACTGATGTTACTCTACAGCTCTGTGGTTTATCAGTGGAGTGGATGAAGTACACTGCAGACTGGAGTCACTGTTGACAGAGCTTGTCTCCTCTATGAAACGTCTGGATCCTCACTGCGCTCTGTTATTTTAAAATAAATACTAAAAAAGTATCAGGCACCATTAGGTATGACATCATTATGCAGATTCTCCTCCTTTCAGCATCTCTGTGTGGGGAGACCGCCGTCGGTTGGCACATTTTTCACTCTGCCTTTTTCTAGGATAATTGAAGTTAGAAAATTCTAACCAGCAGCAAATGAAAGTTTAAGTTCTCAGCTATAAATAAATATGTTAAATGTATGCAGATGTTTTCTAAAATTGATGATTTATGATTAAAGTCATGTTGTGCATTTCAGCCAACCAGCCCCATCATGTGGTTGGGTCGGACCCCGCATTTACTCTTAAAACGAGTCCCCAGATGCTTAAGGCCGCCACTGGCTCTGCATGAAAACACGCAACCTCCTCATTAATTGGAGTAAAGCCAGGATGACTACGTACCGAGGGTGTTTTGCAAAAAAAAAAAAAAAGCCACACCATGTTATTCTGCAAGGCACTGTGGTGGCCAATCAAATGTGCAAGAATGCGTTCCTGGTCGATGACTCTGTAATGTGAAGAGACAACATATGTATATATAAATATATATATATAAATATATATATGTTGTCAATCTTACTGAAAAACCAAACTTAGCCTTCAGACATAGGCTAACACACAAGCCCTCAGAAACACACATACTACAACACGTTCTTACACACTGGTGTGTAACAATACTACAAAAAACTGGTTATTAGTAGTGTTGCTTGTGCCCCCCCCCCCCCAAAACATTTTCACATGATGAACACAAAAGAAATAACAAATGTAGCACAACACATCAAACAACAAATTATTCTGCCCCAGCGTCCAGTCTTCGTTCTGGGACAGGCCAGAGAATCTTGTTCTTCACCTTCTTCACCACCTACTCCTCCTCCCTCTACTTCCCCACCTCCTTTTTCACCTCCTCCTTCTCCCTCCTCCTCAGCCCTACTCCTGCTGCGCCTCCTCATCTTCCTCCTATCCCATCTCCTCCTCCAACTCCTACTGTTCCACCTCCTTCACCTCTTCCTCCTCTCCGTCTTCCTCCTCCTCTCTCATGTCCTGCACGTCTTTCTTCAGATTTCTCTGGATCCATTGTTCCAAAACTGAATGAGCTGACTCTGGCCCTTTTATCTATCTATTGAAGCTTCTGATTGGTGTGTTTTCCATTTTGACTGTTGACCACATGGTGTAGGCAATGAGAAATCAAGGGTTGTGAATGTAGAGTTTAGGGAAATAGGTGTGCTTTTTGAAAAATGAAGTTATGGATTTGAAATTTTTGTTAAAAAGCCTGGTTATAGTGTTCAAGCAATGGAAAAGAAATGTAATTTTGACTGTTTGTGTTTCCACCTGGGTTGCTGTGTGCTAATTGAGCTCAACCTATGCTGACTTGAGTGAACAATATTAAATGTTGACCCACCGAATCCTGATCTTATTCTGACTGTAGAAACAGCTGTCACACCCAATCCTGGAATCCATAAAGTCAGCAACTACAGCAGGAGCAGGTTGACAAAGATAGTGGACTCTGCCTGTACTCGTAGTAGGATATCAACAGACAAACAGCTGCTGTGAGTGTCTCAAAGTGGGTGTACATGCCAAAACATACATGCATACATCCCACTCTACACACCATTATGGTCCCCTCCAGTGAGCAAACAGCTCGATTGGACCAATGAAGCACAGAGATCAACACAGGGTAATAATGCAGTCTTTAGGGACAGCCTAGTGTGTAACTCAAGGCACATGAGGGCTCGCTGGAGAGAGACCCAGGCACCACAGGGAGCTCCCACTGCAGGACAGATGGGCAAACAGTCGGGCTCTTATTGCTTCTCTCCATGCAGAGTGTTCCAGGAAACTGTGACTGAAAAATAACTTTTTAACAAAACCAACATATGGACAGAAATCTCTGACACAATACCAAGTTTTCCCGGGGCGTATAGACATTCAATCGGCTGTAAAAACTCTTGCAGCTTTATTACAGTTTTTCTGAATCGCTTTGGAGCATTTCTCTTTTTTCTGAAACAATAAGTTCTTTTCTCTAAACATATCGTACAAACAGCCATACACAGTTGTTTACCCGCAAAAGCCTGTAACGTACTCAAAATCCATAGTCTATCTCTCAAAAGGAAATATTTGTGTCAGTGAACATATCAGTGCCATCAGAAGGACAAGTCCTTGTGTCATTGTTTATCAAATACTCAAAATGACTGGCCATGTTGTCAGATAACGGTGTACTGTACTATAAGTATTTTCTAATGTAAACTTTGGCTAGGGTTTTGATGACAGTGGTTTAAAGCTGCACTTTTTCTGTACGGCAGATATAAATTTCTAAAGGCTACAAAGTTATACGCTGCAAGAAACAGGACAGCATACTTTTGCTGTTTGTACTGTAATTTGTTGACAGAACATGTCATTGTGATACAGAAAAGAAATTACAGAATATGAAATGTAAACATAGGAAACATCCAGCCTGACGTTCACAGACGTTCCTGTCTGTCAGGCCACAGATTCTCATAAACCTCACAAGAGATATCTTCATTAAGTCAGGACACATTTATAGAAAAAGTCTAATAGACATGTATAGAAAATATGATTATGATTATGACCGTCCATCTATCTGTCTATAGTTACTGTTTACTGTGTAGGTGAATGGTCTGAGGTCTGTGTTGCTACTGTAGTATGTATGATTTGTTGTTGTCTGTTCTTTATGCACCATGGTCTGTAACGAAACAACTTTTCATTTAGTTGTATACTTGTATGTGAAGAGTGACCACAAAGTTTAACTTTATTTAACTTTGATTTTGACAGTGTATTAAAACATTTTACATGTCCTGACATATGCAATGAACTAATGCGTTGATGTTTTAGGGAATGAGACGGCTGTTGAGCTTACAGAGAACCAGTATAATACATAGTGATCAACATGACATAAGCAGTTGATAATGTAGGAAACAGCAGACAATTGTACATAATTATTTGCAATTTGTTAAAAAGAACGAGAAATTGCTTTTATGATATGCACAAGTGACGAGATGATGTGGAGTTTGAACAAGTTTGAGAATTTCACTAAAGCGACTGAGAAAAACTGTAATGTTGCTTTACCAACATGAAAACCCACAGA
This sequence comes from Micropterus dolomieu, assembly GCF_021292245.1. Taxonomy (NCBI): domain Eukaryota; kingdom Metazoa; phylum Chordata; class Actinopteri; order Centrarchiformes; family Centrarchidae; genus Micropterus; species Micropterus dolomieu. The sequence goes on from NC_060156.1 coordinate 28,686,209, forward strand.
TAAAACATCAAATGACAGAATTTTATCTGAAGGAGTCTGGAAAGGCATTCAGGGAAATTTAGGAAAGTGCTAAACTGAAAAGTAACACAATGCTGTATTGTAAACTAGCTCCTGGAACATGTTGACCAGTTACAATAGAAGCAATATTGCTGGCTTTTTGCAAACAACAGACAGGAAGACCATGTAAAACTGAAGTGAACACTTCACTGAAGTGAAATGCTGGACCTTGTGAGACAGCAAAGAATAGTAATTTAGCAACAGCTTTATAGTGTTTGACAAGTGGCAGTGTTTCTTCATTTTAAATATATGTGTGGTTCTAGGCAGATGTCATAACGTCTACAACAGGATTTGAATTTCTATTGAAAGGCTGCAGAGACGCGGTATACTGCTTACAGACATCAGGATGAATCCAGCTGTCAGCTCTCCGTCGTTGGCTGTCCTCCACATGATGAAGTCATGAGACAAATCCTTGAAATTGGTTCAACTCTCATTTAACCACTGCCAGCTGCATCATTGGTTTGTTGTATATAAGCTTCTTAGATTTCATGGGGCCATTGTAATGGGAAAACAAACAACAGAGACATGATAATAGTGTGGTTCTTGTCATCAGATGAACACAGTGACTACCATCCATTTCAATCATTTTTGCTTTTGCCGTTACCCAAGAAGCATTGGGTAAAAGGGGACTAATTACAAAAATACGTTTTCAGAATTTCTACTCTGATGCTCATCAAGTCCTTTTGAGTGAAGTGTCAAAGCAAATTACAGCAGTGGTCGTTTTAATATTGCTTGGATCTTCTGGTGTCACTGCTCTGTGAATGAGGTGTAAGCAGTCAAACAGCTGGAGAGCCAGTCTGAGTCTTGCTCTGAAAGGAGATGATTGTGATTGCAGTTTCCCAGCAGTTCTCCCTGCTTGGCTCTGTGAGGTGCATGGATTGCAAAACTAAGACGACAGGGGGGAAGGCAGACATGTTATTCTGATTGCATCATTGTACAGGTGTGAAGTCGTTTTTTCACTGCATGTGGATTACATGTTATCGAGATGATTTGAATGCATACTGCTGGCTTGACTGTGGTACAGTATGTTTTCATGATCACATGTTTTGGCAGCCTGTGCAATACTGTATAGGGGCTTGGCTGGAAGCAAATTGGTCTCAATTTGGAATACCAAAGTTTTAATTCTTAAGATTTCAGTTCTGGTTAAGTTGACAACAACAGCTGTGGTGGTAAGGCCAAAAGTCATTATAGTGTGTTACCTGGATCTGACTCCAGTTCTATAAGTACGCACATATCACAAAGTAAATGAAAGAATGTGAACACAATTACTGGGTGGAATACAATTAAAGTACAATACTGTTAAAATACAGTAAAAGGTATCCGTTGTGGTGGTGTTATCAAAGGGTTAAATCTAAAGCGGAACTATGACTCATAACCTACTCTACATAAAATATAGATGAATCTGGGTTGTAGGCAGAAGTAGGTAAGCTGATTACTGCGGTGGCACCACCTTTGTAAAACACATGGATGTGTTAGGAAGGCTGTTATAACACACCCATGGAAAGCCTGCAAAAGATTTCATTTTGCCAAGAAATCTGTCAAGGAGATCCTGATGAAAATATCAATGCTATTAAAATAGAGTTTATAATCTACATAATTAAAACTTTTCAGTGCATTTGCTGCAACAAACTAAGACTTTGGAAAAATAACAGAACGTAATGAAAAAACGCCATAAGCCTTTGCACCTTAAAATCATTTTACCATTACAATTCAGCCATTAGTCTGTAGGATTATTTTGATTTCTCGATTTTTGACATCGATTTTTATCAAAGGCGGTTGAATTATATAACCAAATAAGCCTAAACTTACAAACCTTCCATATCCATCTGTATTTTCTTCTGCTCTTTTGAAACAATCAGTGAAGTATGCAACCTAATTGAGCTCTTTGCAATTGCCCCCTCTGTGGAAATCCTGTGAGCCAAACTCAAACGCAATCAGGAAAGCATTCAAGGGGCAGCACCTCTTCCTGTCAATCACAGGGTGTTCTTCCCTTCATGCAACACAGACACAGTTTGGGAAGATTCTGTGATAAATGGCGAGGGAAGGGTTTATGGTGAAATTTAGTGAAAAACTGTTTCTATTCTGGGAGACAAGAGTAGGTGAAAATATGACACTAACATTAGTATTTTCTAACGTTCATACAAGTCATAGATGTGAAGTGGGTTCATACAAAAGCTGCATACAGGCAAATATTCAACTATTAGTTTTATTTACCTTCTTACTTTAAAGTTTATATTGTAGATAGAAATCAAGACTCACCCTGCTTTAATTGATGTCTATATTTCTACCTCTATGACGGCATATCCACTGACAATGCGACTGGCCTACAGACTAGAAAGAATGGAGGTAATGAGCCTCTGGTCTGGCAATATTAACCTTTTGGGGTATGGCAGCTTGGAATATATGATTTCCAATATATGTTGGGCCTATCCAGCAGCAAAACACTATAAAAAATGATTGATGTCAGATTAGTGGTGTGATACGGAGAGAACATGCATCTCAAGTGTAGTTTACCCACCTATTGAAGCAACATTGATGAGTACACTCAGTTACAACTTGTTCTCCTGTGTGTTACCAATAATACCAACAGGAATATCAAGCTTATTAAAAATTCTGGTTCTATAATTGGGTTGACTCTTGATTTATTGGAAATGGTTTTGGAGGAAGGATTCAGAAATATGTTGCTGTTCTGGAGTGCTGGTTAGCTCATCTGGTAGAGCACTTGTACCATGTACAAGGCTGAACTCCTTACCAAAAAGCATTGTTGCTAGCTATGGTAGCAACTTCCTTGGTTGGAACTATGCAGTTGCCACACAACTGTTTCCCAAATTTCCTAATTCAAACAAAAAAATTGTTCAGACGAACGTTCGCAACCACTGTCGTTAGAGGAGGTGGATGTAATGTGTGTAAGCAGGGAATGATAGATAACTTTGCTGTGCAAGTTTTTTTTTTTTTTATGTAGTTGTATAAGTTCTTTTAAATGTATTTGTCGGGCCATGGGTAGGGTTGCACTGATTCAGTACGTTAGTATGATTAAGTAAGTTAGTGTAGACCATCTTCAAACAGCAGGTGTTTTCTCACAGATTACACCTCTGTTCACAATAACTTAATATTAGTCACCCAGTACAAAGGTTAAAGGACTTATATTACTAATATTACCTTCATGTATACATTTCTAGGCCTACGAGGAAGATGGCTGTTCTCTAGTCTTCATTACAAACATAAATATAAAAAGGGACAGCATTAAATTCATGACAGTATACTGTAACGACTAAATCCCTGAGAGCTTTCATTGCCAATATAACAAAGATCTCATGGGCTTTGAACCTGTGTCTGTTTCAATAGATGACATTCTTAAGCTCAGCCACTTATCACACTGAGCTATTCTCAGGACCAGGTGCAGCTGGTGAAAAATATTTTAGGTGGGGCTGTGCCATATCCGGTCAGTTTCAGTAACCGTCCCAATACAATTTAACACAAACTGCAGGATACCAATTCTTTGTGAAATAGTCCGAAATTATTTAATGCCAAGGGCGTGCTAGCCTCGAAAACCCAAGTGTTTTCTAACATTAACTTAACTCTCCTTATTAGCTAGGCTCCTTACATGCTTGCTAGAGAGAGAGAGCGAGAGAGAGGGACGGGTGAGAGTATGTGCTGAGTGAATGCGCTACGGGGCTCTGCAATCAAATGTGATTTTAAATAGGCCTAGTAAAAAAAACAAAAATCAATCTGTGGCGGTCAGCGTTGATATTGATTGGCGGGCTGCAATAGGGAAGCACTGTAATCTTTAAGAACTGACAGCATGCAGTCCGAAAGTTCGTTTTGCACGGTCTTTGAGGTGCCTTTGAAAACGGTAGCTGTCTTAAGGTGCTCCTCCAACACACTGTCCAGCGAGGCAACAGGATCTACTGAAAACGCTAGGGTTGTCAGAGGATTTGGTCTCATTGTGGAATTTAACACAGTCAATTATCTTCGATAAAACGTGCCTGTTCTTCTCCACCTCTTCGTTGTGTCTCCTTACCCCAATCCTGTGGCCTTCGTCCAGCTGTGTAGTGATGTTAACTGTGCCTAGCATGGCTAGCTTCACTGTATTATCGATGTGTGCCCTCGTACACTCATGTTTCTTAATCTTCTCAGATAAATGTATCGTGTTGTTTACTCCTGTAACAGTCCATGTTGTATCTGTTAAAAAGCAAGCATGGGAAGCAAACATGATTACATGACTGCATCCAGCTAGCCAAGACTGAAAGCCTGTGTCTTGAGTTCTGCATTCATCATTGTCAACAACGTCAGGTGTCCTCTACCACCGACTGACTCTGCTTTGGGCAGATCCTGTAGCGCCCTTCAGGCCTCAGATTCGAGGACGCTGATTGGCTTAATTTATGTTGCTATGGGCATATCTTGTGTCAGTTATTGGCTGCGCTGCTGTACTGCCTAGGTGATCTCTCTAGTGCCCCAGAAAGAGATCAGTGGATGAGCAGGAAGCTAATTTCCCCCCCAAACATAATTATTTAGTCTATATTTTATACATTATACAT
>NC_060156.1:28690903-28696885 GCF_021292245.1 Micropterus dolomieu
GAAGACCATGTAAAACTGAAGTGAACACTTCACTGAAGTGAAATGCTGGACCTTGTGAGACAGCAAAGAATAGTAATTTAGCAACAGCTTTATAGTGTTTGACAAGTGGCAGTGTTTCTTCATTTTAAATATATGTGTGGTTCTAGGCAGATGTCATAACGTCTACAACAGGATTTGAATTTCTATTGAAAGGCTGCAGAGACGCGGTATACTGCTTACAGACATCAGGATGAATCCAGCTGTCAGCTCTCCGTCGTTGGCTGTCCTCCACATGATGAAGTCATGAGACAAATCCTTGAAATTGGTTCAACTCTCATTTAACCACTGCCAGCTGCATCATTGGTTTGTTGTATATAAGCTTCTTAGATTTCATGGGGCCATTGTAATGGGAAAACAAACAACAGAGACATGATAATAGTGTGGTTCTTGTCATCAGATGAACACAGTGACTACCATCCATTTCAATCATTTTTGCTTTTGCCGTTACCCAAGAAGCATTGGGTAAAAGGGGACTAATTACAAAAATACGTTTTCAGAATTTCTACTCTGATGCTCATCAAGTCCTTTTGAGTGAAGTGTCAAAGCAAATTACAGCAGTGGTCGTTTTAATATTGCTTGGATCTTCTGGTGTCACTGCTCTGTGAATGAGGTGTAAGCAGTCAAACAGCTGGAGAGCCAGTCTGAGTCTTGCTCTGAAAGGAGATGATTGTGATTGCAGTTTCCCAGCAGTTCTCCCTGCTTGGCTCTGTGAGGTGCATGGATTGCAAAACTAAGACGACAGGGGGGAAGGCAGACATGTTATTCTGATTGCATCATTGTACAGGTGTGAAGTCGTTTTTTCACTGCATGTGGATTACATGTTATCGAGATGATTTGAATGCATACTGCTGGCTTGACTGTGGTACAGTATGTTTTCATGATCACATGTTTTGGCAGCCTGTGCAATACTGTATAGGGGCTTGGCTGGAAGCAAATTGGTCTCAATTTGGAATACCAAAGTTTTAATTCTTAAGATTTCAGTTCTGGTTAAGTTGACAACAACAGCTGTGGTGGTAAGGCCAAAAGTCATTATAGTGTGTTACCTGGATCTGACTCCAGTTCTATAAGTACGCACATATCACAAAGTAAATGAAAGAATGTGAACACAATTACTGGGTGGAATACAATTAAAGTACAATACTGTTAAAATACAGTAAAAGGTATCCGTTGTGGTGGTGTTATCAAAGGGTTAAATCTAAAGCGGAACTATGACTCATAACCTACTCTACATAAAATATAGATGAATCTGGGTTGTAGGCAGAAGTAGGTAAGCTGATTACTGCGGTGGCACCACCTTTGTAAAACACATGGATGTGTTAGGAAGGCTGTTATAACACACCCATGGAAAGCCTGCAAAAGATTTCATTTTGCCAAGAAATCTGTCAAGGAGATCCTGATGAAAATATCAATGCTATTAAAATAGAGTTTATAATCTACATAATTAAAACTTTTCAGTGCATTTGCTGCAACAAACTAAGACTTTGGAAAAATAACAGAACGTAATGAAAAAACGCCATAAGCCTTTGCACCTTAAAATCATTTTACCATTACAATTCAGCCATTAGTCTGTAGGATTATTTTGATTTCTCGATTTTTGACATCGATTTTTATCAAAGGCGGTTGAATTATATAACCAAATAAGCCTAAACTTACAAACCTTCCATATCCATCTGTATTTTCTTCTGCTCTTTTGAAACAATCAGTGAAGTATGCAACCTAATTGAGCTCTTTGCAATTGCCCCCTCTGTGGAAATCCTGTGAGCCAAACTCAAACGCAATCAGGAAAGCATTCAAGGGGCAGCACCTCTTCCTGTCAATCACAGGGTGTTCTTCCCTTCATGCAACACAGACACAGTTTGGGAAGATTCTGTGATAAATGGCGAGGGAAGGGTTTATGGTGAAATTTAGTGAAAAACTGTTTCTATTCTGGGAGACAAGAGTAGGTGAAAATATGACACTAACATTAGTATTTTCTAACGTTCATACAAGTCATAGATGTGAAGTGGGTTCATACAAAAGCTGCATACAGGCAAATATTCAACTATTAGTTTTATTTACCTTCTTACTTTAAAGTTTATATTGTAGATAGAAATCAAGACTCACCCTGCTTTAATTGATGTCTATATTTCTACCTCTATGACGGCATATCCACTGACAATGCGACTGGCCTACAGACTAGAAAGAATGGAGGTAATGAGCCTCTGGTCTGGCAATATTAACCTTTTGGGGTATGGCAGCTTGGAATATATGATTTCCAATATATGTTGGGCCTATCCAGCAGCAAAACACTATAAAAAATGATTGATGTCAGATTAGTGGTGTGATACGGAGAGAACATGCATCTCAAGTGTAGTTTACCCACCTATTGAAGCAACATTGATGAGTACACTCAGTTACAACTTGTTCTCCTGTGTGTTACCAATAATACCAACAGGAATATCAAGCTTATTAAAAATTCTGGTTCTATAATTGGGTTGACTCTTGATTTATTGGAAATGGTTTTGGAGGAAGGATTCAGAAATATGTTGCTGTTCTGGAGTGCTGGTTAGCTCATCTGGTAGAGCACTTGTACCATGTACAAGGCTGAACTCCTTACCAAAAAGCATTGTTGCTAGCTATGGTAGCAACTTCCTTGGTTGGAACTATGCAGTTGCCACACAACTGTTTCCCAAATTTCCTAATTCAAACAAAAAAATTGTTCAGACGAACGTTCGCAACCACTGTCGTTAGAGGAGGTGGATGTAATGTGTGTAAGCAGGGAATGATAGATAACTTTGCTGTGCAAGTTTTTTTTTTTTTTATGTAGTTGTATAAGTTCTTTTAAATGTATTTGTCGGGCCATGGGTAGGGTTGCACTGATTCAGTACGTTAGTATGATTAAGTAAGTTAGTGTAGACCATCTTCAAACAGCAGGTGTTTTCTCACAGATTACACCTCTGTTCACAATAACTTAATATTAGTCACCCAGTACAAAGGTTAAAGGACTTATATTACTAATATTACCTTCATGTATACATTTCTAGGCCTACGAGGAAGATGGCTGTTCTCTAGTCTTCATTACAAACATAAATATAAAAAGGGACAGCATTAAATTCATGACAGTATACTGTAACGACTAAATCCCTGAGAGCTTTCATTGCCAATATAACAAAGATCTCATGGGCTTTGAACCTGTGTCTGTTTCAATAGATGACATTCTTAAGCTCAGCCACTTATCACACTGAGCTATTCTCAGGACCAGGTGCAGCTGGTGAAAAATATTTTAGGTGGGGCTGTGCCATATCCGGTCAGTTTCAGTAACCGTCCCAATACAATTTAACACAAACTGCAGGATACCAATTCTTTGTGAAATAGTCCGAAATTATTTAATGCCAAGGGCGTGCTAGCCTCGAAAACCCAAGTGTTTTCTAACATTAACTTAACTCTCCTTATTAGCTAGGCTCCTTACATGCTTGCTAGAGAGAGAGAGCGAGAGAGAGGGACGGGTGAGAGTATGTGCTGAGTGAATGCGCTACGGGGCTCTGCAATCAAATGTGATTTTAAATAGGCCTAGTAAAAAAAACAAAAATCAATCTGTGGCGGTCAGCGTTGATATTGATTGGCGGGCTGCAATAGGGAAGCACTGTAATCTTTAAGAACTGACAGCATGCAGTCCGAAAGTTCGTTTTGCACGGTCTTTGAGGTGCCTTTGAAAACGGTAGCTGTCTTAAGGTGCTCCTCCAACACACTGTCCAGCGAGGCAACAGGATCTACTGAAAACGCTAGGGTTGTCAGAGGATTTGGTCTCATTGTGGAATTTAACACAGTCAATTATCTTCGATAAAACGTGCCTGTTCTTCTCCACCTCTTCGTTGTGTCTCCTTACCCCAATCCTGTGGCCTTCGTCCAGCTGTGTAGTGATGTTAACTGTGCCTAGCATGGCTAGCTTCACTGTATTATCGATGTGTGCCCTCGTACACTCATGTTTCTTAATCTTCTCAGATAAATGTATCGTGTTGTTTACTCCTGTAACAGTCCATGTTGTATCTGTTAAAAAGCAAGCATGGGAAGCAAACATGATTACATGACTGCATCCAGCTAGCCAAGACTGAAAGCCTGTGTCTTGAGTTCTGCATTCATCATTGTCAACAACGTCAGGTGTCCTCTACCACCGACTGACTCTGCTTTGGGCAGATCCTGTAGCGCCCTTCAGGCCTCAGATTCGAGGACGCTGATTGGCTTAATTTATGTTGCTATGGGCATATCTTGTGTCAGTTATTGGCTGCGCTGCTGTACTGCCTAGGTGATCTCTCTAGTGCCCCAGAAAGAGATCAGTGGATGAGCAGGAAGCTAATTTCCCCCCCAAACATAATTATTTAGTCTATATTTTATACATTATACATGTTTGTGCATTAAACACACATATGCTTAAAATAATTTATGTTTATTTCAAAAATGTTTATTTTTAAAAGAAAAATCAAAACACTTTCCACCACCAGGAGGGCGGCTCCCTACCGCCCTCTATTGGCCAGCCGTCACTGCTCAAGACCATGAAATTGTTTGCAGCCAAGGGATTCATAATAGTGTTAAAGTGTTGAAATAAAGCTACTTGCAGATTAAGCCTATCTTACTAAATGTTTTGTAATTGCTAATAGTTCTTAATTTTTTATTCAAAATTGTTGTTATTGTTATAAAAATATATTTAGGCTAAATAAAATTATTAAGTTACATAGTATTTTTATTTATTTTATTAATACTATTGTTGATTTTCTTGTTTTTATACGACTATAATATGACAAGCATAATTAATAATTTAGCATACAGGTGAAACTCGAAAAATTTGTATATCATGCAAAAGTTCATTTATTTCAGTAATTCAACTTAAAAGGTGAAACTAATATCATCTCATTACATGCAAAGTGAAATATTTCAAGCCTTTATTTGATATAATTTCGATGATTATTGCGTACAGCTTATGAAAACCCCAAATTCAAAATCTCAGAAAATTTGAATATTGTGAGGTTCAGTATTGTAGGCTCAAAGTGTCACACTCTAATCAGCTAATTAATCCAAAACCCCTGCAAAGGGTTCCTGAGCCTTTAATTGGTCTCTCAGTCTGGTTCAGTGGAATTCACAATCATGGGGAAGACTGCTGACCTGACAGTTGTGCAGAAAACCATCATTGACACCCTCCACAAGGAGGGAAAGCCTCAAAAGGTAACTGCAAAAGAAGTTGGATGTTCTCAAAGTGCTGTATCAAGGCACATTAATAGAAAGTTAAGTGGAAGGGAAAAGCGTGGAAGAAAAAGGTGCACAAGCAGCAGGGATGACCGTAGCCTGGAGAGGATTGTCAGGAAAAGGCCATTCAAGTGTGTGGGGGAGCTTCACAAGGAGTGGACTGAGGCTGGAGTTACTGCATCAAGAGCCACCACACACAGACGGGTCCTGGACATGGGTTTCAAATGTCGTATTCCTCTTGTCAAGCCGCTCCTGAACAACAAACAACGTCAGAAGAAAAAAAGAACTGGTCTGTTTCTCAGTGGTCCAAAGTCCTCTTTTCTGATGAGAGCAAATTTTGCATCTCATTTGAAAACCAAGGTCCCAGAGTCTGGAGGAAGAATGGAGAGGCACACAATCCAAGATGCTTGAAGTCCAGTGTGAAGTTTCCACAGTCTGTGTTGGTTTGGGGAGCCATGTCATCTGCTGGTGTTGGTCCACTGTGCTTTATTAAGTCCAGAGTCAGCGCAGCCGTCTACCAGGACATTTTAGAGCACTTTATGCTTCCTTCAGCAGACGAGCTTTATGGAGATGCTGACTTAACCCTTGTGTTTTCTTCCCGTCAACCATGCACTTTTTGTCCTCCCAGGTCAAAATTGACCCGGTCTGGTTTGCCTGGTTTTAAAGCAACCAGTTTAACTTATCACCCAATTCTGTGTTACACCTTCTTAGCCAACTCCATTCTAA
>NC_060156.1:28696905-28700059 GCF_021292245.1 Micropterus dolomieu
AAGGTCCCAGAGTCTGGAGGAAGAATGGAGAGGCACACAATCCAAGATGCTTGAAGTCCAGTGTGAAGTTTCCACAGTCTGTGTTGGTTTGGGGAGCCATGTCATCTGCTGGTGTTGGTCCACTGTGCTTTATTAAGTCCAGAGTCAGCGCAGCCGTCTACCAGGACATTTTAGAGCACTTCATGCTTCCTTCAGCAGACGAACTTTATGGAGATGCTGACTTCATTTTCCAGCAGGACTTGGCACCTGCCCGCACTGCCAAAAGTAACAAAACCTGGTTCAATGACCATGGGATTACTGTTGATTGGCCAGCAAACTGGCCTGACCTGAACCCCATAGAGAATCTATGGGGCATTGCCAAGAGAAAGATGAAAGACATGAGACCGAACAATGCAGAAGAGCTGAAGGCCGCTATTGAAGCATCCTGGTCTTCCATAACACCTCAGCAGTGCCACAGGCTGATAGCATCCATGCCACGCCGCATTGCTGCAGTAATTCATGCAAAAGGGGCCCAAACCAAGTACTGAGTACATATGCATGATTATACTAGGCCTGACATTTCTATATTTAAAATCCTTTTGTTTTTATTGATTTCATGTAATATTCTAATTTTCTGAGATTTTGAATTTGGGGTTTTCATAAGCTGTTGCAATAATCATCGAAATTATATAAAATAAAGGCTTGAAATATCTCACTTTGCATGTAATGAGTCTATATAATATATTAGTTTCACCTTTTCAGTTGAATTACTGAAATAAATGAACTTTGCCATGATATGCTAATTTTGTGAGTCTCACCTGTAGTAATGTCACCTAATATAGGTCACAGCTGACATATTTAGGCAGAATATGACAACATTTTGTGAGTTTCCTGCTGTGAAAAACAGACGAACACATCTGGAAACATGTTAGTTCAAACCACAGTGGTGCCAACAGTTTTGGAAAGTTGTCGTACTTCATGGTGGCTACTTTAATGATGCATCTTACCAAGATAGTCCAGTGCTACCTTCCATGGTTGTACGGGAAACACACCCCAGAGTGGGTCTGATTCCAATGGGTCTGGCCCTTTGCTGCATGTCATCCCCTTTCTCTCCCATGTATCCAGTCTCTCCCTTCAGCTGTTCTAATAAAAATAAATTACATAATTTGTAAGGTTATTTATGAATTCTATCTGCCTTTGTTCATTTTAAATGTTTAATTTTATATATATTACCTGTCTTACTGGTCCTCTTTTCAGTTGAATCACTTTTAGTCAGATTATTATTTCTTTCATTTATTAATTAATTGTATTATTATATTGTTTTTAAATTTAGTGGCTGCATGAGCTCCTTTTCTACACTAATGTATCTTGGAATATGGATTAGTTTCTGTGTAAGTGTTACTATTGTTGTTGCATTATGTCTTTTTTAATTGCCTGCTGTGAGCTGTTTGACTTGAGCATCTTTTCTGATTGTGCATGGATGGTAAAACTAGTTTCCCCTCTGGGGATTAATTATTTATCACAGTCACCAAATATCAACCCACCAATGGGAGAATCTGTCACGATCCTGTCCTGAGTGCTGTGTTTTTGGGTTTTGAGTCTGAGGGTTTGGTTTTGTATTTGCATGTTAGTTCTGTCATCTGTTCCGTTTAGTTCTGAGTTTATTCATTTATCAGTTGGGTATCTGTTATATAGTCTATGGACTTGTATCCAGTCTTTGTGGTCTGTGTTGTTCTGTTTTCTTGTCTCCCTTAGCCACCTTGTCTTATTAGTTAGAATCCCTTTTGCTGTGTTGTTAGTTTGGACTTAGTTTTAGTTTGCTTTCTACCTTGAGTGTGCGTCCTCTACCTGATGTTATCGTTTGTCTGGTTATTATCTGTCAGCTGGTGTTTAGTGGTGTTTTGGTATTTTCCTGATTTCAGTTCTGTTCCAGTCTCATGTTTTAGTTTCTGTACCATTATGCTTGAGTTCTGTCTGCTTGTCTATTTATGTTCTCTGCCATTTTCATTAATTAATCTGAATTTGTTCATTCTGCTCTAGTCTCTGTGTACCTTTTATTATTATTCATCCACATCTTACTTAGTATCTGCGTTGTCTCGTATCTTAGTTTTTAGTCCTGTACCTTAGTTCATGTCTTAAGTGTTCACTCCTGGTCTGTGTACTTCGCCCATGTCTAATCTGAGTTCTGTTATACCTTAGCTTCTGTCTGTTCCTTGTCGGTGTTAGTTTATTTTTGATCTGTCTGCTTGTATTAGTTTATTTATATTACTCTGATGTTTAGTGTTGAGTAACTTGTGTTTTGTCTTTTCCCCCCTCAGTAATCTGCCTGCCTGCTAGTCTCTCTGTTTTCCCCTGCTGTCTCTCTGCCTGCCTCGTTAACCTTGATCCTTGTCACACGTGTTGTTCCCGCCCTGCTCATTAGTCCTTGTGTATATATACAGGTGTTGGGCATATAATTAGAATATCTATATATATATATAATATCTACCTATCTATATAGCTTTGTGTCCAAGCACATTAATAGAGAGGCGAAGGGAAGGAAAAGATGTGGTTGAAAAAAGTGTACAAGCAATAGGGATAACCGCACCCTGGAGAGGATTGTGAAACAAAAGCCATTCAAAAATGTGGGGGAGATTCACAAAGAGTGGACTGCAGCTGGAGTCAGTGCTTCAAGAACCACCACGCACAGACGTATGCAAGACACGGGTTTCAGCTGTCGCATTCCTTGTGCCAAGCCACTCTTGAACAAGACACAGCGTCAGAAGCGTCTCGCCTGGGCTAAAGACAAAAAGGACTGGACTGCTGCTGAGTGGTCCAAAGTTATGTTCTCTGATGAAAGTAAATTTTGCATTTCCTTTGGAAATCAAGGTCCCAGAGTCTGGAGGAAGAGAGGAGAGGCACAGAATCCACGTTGCTTGAAGTCCAGTGTAAAGTTTCCACAGTCAGTGATGGTTTGGGGTGCCATATCATCTGCTGGTGTTGGTCCACTGTGTTTTCTGAGGTCCAAGGTCAACGCGGCCGTCTACCAGGAAGATTTAGAGCACTTCATGCTTCCTGCTGCTGACCAACTTTATTGAGATGCAGATTTCATTTTCCAACAGGACTTGGCACCTGCACACAGTGCCAAAGCTACCAGGACCTGGTTTAAGGACCATGGTATCCCTGTTCTTAATTG
>NC_060156.1:28700159-28859132 GCF_021292245.1 Micropterus dolomieu
GGCAGCAGCATTTTGAACTAACTGCAGGCACTGAATAGATGACTTGTCTAAGCCCACATATAAGGAGTTGCAATAGTCAAGGCGGGAAGTTATGAAGGCATTTATCACCCTCTCCAAATCTTTAGTTGGGAGATAGGCCTTTACCTTGGCTATCGTTCTCAACTGGAAAAAGCGGGATCTAACAGTGGCGGATATCTGTTTATCAAATTTAAATGCACTATCCAATACAACACCAAGACTCCTCACAGTTGAGCGGCTGTTTGAAGTTAAGGGGCCGAGAGAATCTACATCAAGCAGTTCAGGGTGTCCAAACACTATGATCTCTGTCTTGTCTCCGTTTAGGTTGAGGAAATTTAGGTTCATCCACGTTTTGATGTCCTTCATACAGTCAAGCAGGGGCTGCAGTGAGCCCTTTGCTTTTACATTCAGGGGCAAATAAATTTGAATATTGTCTGCAAAACAGTGGAAAGAGACCTCATACCTCTCAAAGATGGAGGCCAGGGGCAGCATATACAAAGAAAATAAGATGGGGCCTAAGACAGAACCCTGAGGGACACCACAGGTAAATGGGGCCGTTTCAGAGGAACAATCACCGAGGTGGACAGAGAAGCTTCTATCGGTTAGATAGGATTGAAACCACCTAAGTGCAGTACCTTTGATTCCCACACAATTTTCCAACCCGTGACAAGAGGATGGAGTGGTCAACAGTGTCAAAGGCAGCAGTGAGGTCTAAGAGCACTAGGACGGCAGAGACTCCTTAGTCAACAGTAAAAATCAAGTCATTAAAAACTTAAAAGTGCCGTTTCAGTGATGTGACGCGTTTTGAAGCCGGACTGGAACTTTTCATAAACATTATTATTAATTAAAAATGTTTGCAGCTGGGTAAAAACTACTTTCTCTTTATTGGTTGTGAATTATATTTAAAATAAACACGGCAATGTAACTTCACAGACTGTTCAAGTGCGGAGTTGTTGTAAATGTTGGCTAACACAGCTAAAGTTATAACTATAATGCTAATGTTACACCTGATGTGAAAGCTACTGAGAAAATGTTCAATTTTTATGTAAAATTGAGTTGAAATATGGTGATTTTTGTAGTGGTTTATGGTAAGATGTGGAACAATGATGTTGTGTGGTTGTGGACTTGAGAGTAACTTATACCATCTGCTAGGTTACGGTCGCAGTCAGAAGCGGCTTTGATTTGGATCACACTACCTTGTTTCTTACGACTAAACCATGTAAACCTGTTCTGGTACAACCCCTAATTAAGATTTTGAACCTGAAAATGAGCAGAATACCACCGCTTTAATATAATCACATGCTTCTTATATCATGCCACCAGTGCATAAACCAGACTAGTTGGTAAAAATTATAATAAAAACTTGTGTCACTGCTCTTCTTCCTTCACTCCCTTGTCTCTGCCTCTAAGGATAGCTGCATTATGTTATTACATGAGGAAGCATTTTAAAAAATATCAGTATCATCACATAAAAAATAAAATGTCCTTCAGATCGGTGAAGACATGTTCAGGTCATCTACCAAAGCCAGCTAATAAAGGTGATCTACCATCAAATGTAATACATGCCTTTTGAGTCACACTTTCAAGCTTACTGCAGCAAGAGAGACAGAAATAGTTTGTTGTGATTTAGATCTGCAGGGGATGTTGTTGTAATGACTTGTTATAACCAGTAGAGAGCAGTCTCACATTGAGCAAAAGTTGCTTGATACAATACAGATGTGCATATCACTGCAATAAATATGAGTAAAGAAAAAACGGCATGTATGAAAGTTCTGCAAAATAGGCACACATCAAAGTCTCAGTTGTGAAAAAATATCCATATGTGAAACTCCTTTCCACTTGACCTGTTGTCTGTTTCCTTGGGCACATGGAACTAAATTAGTTCTCATAATGTGAATAACATATTGATTTAGCCTTGATAAGTCCAGTCACACTGTTGCTTGATTATAGTATTAATTGCCACATCTGTTAGGATGTCTTTCTTTGTCCGGTTGCAAATTAGAAGATACTTACACATTATGCCCCTGTGATAAGCTGCCACTGAATCCAATATGTACTTTAATGGGTAATGCAACAGGCAAGATTGAATCTGTAACTAGGTTATCACACTCAGGGCTTATCTGCTGACCTACTTTGTCATCACCATAATGTGACAGATTTCAGCCTCATTAGCCTTACTTAACATTGGTCGTCTTAACTCTGCTGAAGAGTAAAGAAGTCGACGGTTGCTTTAAACAACCAGCAGATGTTCAGAGACAGAAAAAAACACTTTGCAGGGAAGGGAAGGAGATGCACACTTCCAGACTTTTACCAGTGATCAGCTCACACATGAAGCATGCCGTGCTTAGAAAAGGATATCAGCAGCTTGTCAGATGGAAGAATGAGTTTGTGCACTTGGGCCTAGATTGCCCTTCACTCTCCCTGCTCTCTCGTATATCTTTCTGGAAGGCTTAAATTCATTGGCAGAGATATCAAAAGCTGCATTCAGAAGACAGTGTATCTATAAATCCATCCAAGTCCCCCCTCCCCCCTCCAGGGGGGCTGGAGTTCTCCAGCTCAATGACACTGGCTTCAGATTACTGCAAAATCTGATAGGAATACAACAGGAAAGACAACACACACAGGCAGGAAAAGGATGACTTATTAATCTTTTTGTTTTTGTTTTCTTCTTTAGCTGTGTCAGGATTAAACAATATGTTAAATAAGAACAGATATGTGTCCACCAATAGTGTTTATGGCTATGAAAAGACTTCCAGGAATTGTAGGAACACCCTTCTGCTATTGTCTCTCCCTCCCCAAAAAAGCCATATCCTTAATGGGCAGAAACAACCCTCATGGAGAACACTGGGTATGGTGCCTAATAGTTTATGGTACTAGTTTCAGCATGGACAATTAGGAAATCCTGATTAATAGTCATAAGGGGGATTATATGTACATTAGCTGTAAATATCCTTAATTGGATATTAGGTTCTCAACAACATTAATTTTTAAAGTAACTGCATGGTCTATTACAATTTTTTTTTTACTGTATATACTAGAGCAAGGAAATGCCTTATGCAACAATATAACATGTCACAAACAGTAAAGGATGAATCAAATGACTGATACTATTGGTCCTTTCACATTACAGGCAATCATTCCATTTCTATGCAGCCTTCAGCCACTTCTAGCTCATTGTTTTGGTTCAATGGTCTGTATGGTTGTTGTGTCCCATCAGCTTTCACTGACTTCTCAAGGTCACACACACAGATTATACACTACTGAAAGAAATTGTACAAGAATTGTGTTTGAGAAGCTAAACTAAACGAGTGGCTGGTGATGCAAGTTTAATGACTTAACAAAGTTAAATGTTTTTCTCAGGAGTTGTTGGACCAAACTGGGGAAAAAACAAAAACAAATGAATAGTGCACTTCTACTTCAGGAGGTCAGAAAAATCACTCTGATGGGTTTGTTGGCCACTTCGGTGGCAGTGGAAACAGGGTGTAAACATTACACTGACAGATCATAACCTTATAAAGTTGATATGGTGACCATCTGACCACAATCACACATCCTGAATACACATTTCACAATCACAATTAGCTTTCATTTGTAGTTGTGTTGTAAGACTGTCCTCCCAAGGTGTCTATATTTATGTTCAAGGAACAAAACATTGGCCATCAACATAGGAGACCATTGTTCAACATTCAGTCCACATAGGTTTTTTCCCAACCTTTTTTGTCATCAACCTTAATCACGCTGTTAGTATTGTAACCATACCAATAAGCCTTAGCCTTAACAAAGTACTTATTTTCACACAAACCATGACCCAACCCTACTTGTTTTTGTGCCTGAACATGACCAAACTATAGCAGTGTCACATCATATATCAGTGACTTGATGATGATGTTGTCCTGATGATAGGGGCAAAACGGTCTCCACCAACTCCTGGGGGAAAATATCTGGCTCTTTAGCTGCTAAATGCTCCATTTGTAAATCAGCGATCAGTTGTTATGTGTGAACTACTCAAGGATGCATCAAAACGGCTCCCTGACACATCACTGACACATCGCAAACACCAGACAGACATCTAGCATGTCAAATATCTGGAGGAGTCGGGCGACTCGACATCCACATCCAGCCAATGAGCGCAGGCAGCTGGCAGAGCAGGCAGCTACTTTGTCACCGCAAAACACTTTTTACTCACCTCCAGCTCTCTGTGTAGCACGGATGATCTGCTAACTGTGTGTGCTAATCCTTTCTTTCACCCATATTGTTAATCTTTATAAGTGCTATCTTTATAGTAACAAACAACAGCTATTTTGTGTGTAGTGTCGCGTCATTTCCCGTTTCATATTTCACGTGTGTTTTCTTGACAAAACGTGGTTTGGAGACCAGTGTCGGGTGACACGGCCGTTGACAGCTCGTGTAATTTGTGATCCCCCCGTCACTGATCAGTCACGAAGTCTGAACGCCTTCAGACTCCCGTCACAAGACAGCAAGCCATCGGCTGACGCTGAAAGTCATGTAGTCTGCACAAGCGTTAAAACAATAACCAATAAAGCTAAAACAAAGAGTAAAAGCAAAACAATGAGCTGAAAGACACTTCAGTACTCTGTAGAGTGGAGGAGACCTGCAGAGTAAGGTGATACATTGTTCGTTTGTTACTGTGAGGGACACCTTTCACATTACACACAATCATTTGATCCAATGTCATAAGAATATTCATTAGTGAATCTTTTTTCTGTGTCTCAATGTCTTTCCCCCTAAAACTGTGTCTGTCATCATCTTTTTTCCCATAGACATACAGAGCATTGAAAATACTTCTTTTTCAAATCATTGTTTATAAAAGTTCAATACAAGAAAAAAAGTTGACTACTTTTTCAGAGGAATACCATGGAATCTCTTGGAGCTTTGCATCTGTCTTGCCGTTCACGGACCGGTGTGTTTCTGAGCGCATCTCTGACACTTGGAGGCTTGTCAATGTTCCATTTATTTATCTATTTACTGCTTTCCTCAGACAAGTTTGACCATCCATGTCAATAGTGCGGGGGCTATCACCAAGCCACAATGATGATGTTTTACACTCCTACAGCACTGAGGTTTTGTATTTTTTTTGTAAACTTTTACTTTTTTTTAAATTTAATTTACTTTTGTTAATTATCAATCACGTTGCCTGTTTTGATGTTGGCAGGGTTACAAATACATCTTCTGTGTGCAATCAAGATACTGTGAAACTGAAAAACAACAGATAAAACTATTTTATTATAATTCTTTATTAACCAGGTACTAGCAATTGTTGAAGTTCACTATTCCTGCAACAAAATAGTTTGACAAAACTGACAGTTGATTGCTTGCTAAACACCTACCCGCACATTGATTGTCAACATGCGGTGTGCATCAGGCTGTAAAGAGTTTGAAGGATGGTGTTTTTATAACCCTTCCAAAACCGAAAAGCCAGAAGCAAGCAAAAGTGTAAGGAATGGATAGAACAGTGTGTTTATTGACTCTAATGCAGGTGCAAAGGTTGGCATGACTAGCTACCTAGTTTACTATCTACAGGAGTGAGCTAACCCCACATTACTTAACTACTGTACATAGTTTGTGTTGTTACAGGTTACATTTAAAAAAGGAGACATCCACTGTGTTATATTAACCTGGTCCTGGATGCTTACTGTATCAGGCTGGTAAAGCTGCAGTAAGCAGTTCGTATGGCAGCAAAATGAGCTGGTTCCACTGTGAAAACACATTGGTTGGCCCTCACCCTAAAGCCTTTTCTCTTAGCTCTACACTGCCCATCAGGCACAATACTGTTTCTTACATGGTTCACAACTGGTGAGGAAGCTGGTGACAATGGGAAGCTTGGATGGTGGAGCAACAGCAAGGGGGGTGGGGCTTAGCATATGTTTTTTTGCTACATTTGCTACAATTGCTTCACTTGAATTAATGCATTACACAGTGTCTCCTAGTGTTAATTTTGTCAGCCTTTTTAAAATGTAGTCTTAGTCTTAGTCCTGTGTCAAATGTCCTTGCTAGTTTTTGTCATATTTAGTCCACTGTATTTTCACAATTTTTCTAATCAAGTTTTAGTTGACTAAAAGTATGGGTATTTTAGTCAAAATCAAATCAAAAGTATTTTAGTCTAGTTTTAGTCATTAACCATGATTTTAGTCTTTTCTAACTCATTAGTATAATTTTGATTAGCATTTTGGTCAATCTGCTCGAACCAAAATAGAGATATTTATCACTTTAGTCTTTATTTCACTCATCTCACATATAGAAGAATTGTTTTGTAAATGTGAATGTCAGCTTTGTTCTCATTTTTATTGCAAAGGAGACATTAATTTACCTCAATGGTTAGCCTTAATGTGTGTATTTCCAAAAA
The DNA here is from genome assembly GCF_021292245.1 of Micropterus dolomieu. NCBI lineage: Eukaryota > Metazoa > Chordata > Actinopteri > Centrarchiformes > Centrarchidae > Micropterus > Micropterus dolomieu. Next base: position 28,706,542 of record NC_060156.1, read on the forward strand.
TCTGATAATCACATTGCTTGTCGTCAAATATAATTAAGCACTCTGTTTTTTGTCCGCCTCACTGTATTTGAAATGGGACAAAATATCTAAGCGCCTCTTTCTCCCTAGCATGTTGTGTTCATCACCAGTACAGTAACGTTTTCCTCGCGCACCAGGCGTCGCCCCGGTTGGCCAGCATTCAAAGCAAAGAAAGAAAAAAACACTGCTTAGTGAACACTGTTCAAGTGGAAATTTAGAGGGAGAAAATATGGCCTGTAATATCTTGTCTCCTCATCATTCTGACAAAAAGAAAGAGAGATTTTATTAACGTTTTTATTTTATGAATTACATTTTAGTCTCGTCATTTTCCGTCAACAATATTACATGTTAAGATAACAGTATTAGTGTACACTGTCGCCGTTTCGTCATCGACTCGTTTTAGTCACGGTAAAAAAGGCTGTTGACGAATATATTTCGTTTAGTTTTGTCTGACGAAAGTAACCCTAGTGTCTCCAAAAAGTGAAACATGAGATGCATTAATGGGAATGAAACTGCATAGGCCATACATGAAGCAGAAAATGAAAGATATTTGTTGTTGAGACCTACTGCAGCCACATACATAACCCCCGTAGAGCAAGTTTAAGCAGGTACTTTTTGAAAATCTAGTAAAATCTAAAATGAAATGCCTAATGCTATCTACATCTCACACAACAAAACCTCATTTCATTGGTCAGAACTTCTTCTCCTTACTTAAAGGACTTAACCTAACAAACTGTAATCAAAAGCTTCTTCAGGTGAACCACTGAGGTCTTATCTTGAGCTAGTGGCTGACAGCAGTACAGCACACAACACCTCAAAGGAGCCCCATGGCCAGTTGTTTTCATCTCTCTTTTGGATGATTATTTTCACTTTCTTTCACCAGTCTTTTATTCTGACCTCATCTGAATGATCCCCGACATATTTATTTCCAGCTTGCATACGAGGTCAGTCATCTGCTGCCCATAATTTAATCCCTGGCTGCAAAACGCATATTTACTGCGTCTGCTACTCCATCTGGTACACTATCTATAACCTTATCAAAATCAAATGGGCAAAGAAATACTGCATGAAATATCACAGGCACCACCAGGGCTTTGTCTCATATCTATGGAAATTTATGTTGTCTGCAGTCAAGGTTTCTGCCTGGCAGTCACTTCCACCTCTGTCTTATTCACCAGAAAGCCACAGCAGTTTCAGTGAGACAGACACCTTTGTGTTCTATTGAAGCTACATTTAACATACAGTTTTGTTTCCTCTGAATTTTAAGGAAAAACATCTTGTGGAACAAAAAACAAACATTCATTTTGGTCTGAGCTGCTTTTTTCTTCAGAGAAATAGAATTACTGACATGCAATGCAGTTAAAATAAACATGTGTTACTATGAGGGCTATGACTGTCACATTCCTGTTTGGTTATTCTAACAGCAGGGGTCTTCAAAATTGTTACATGTCTGATTGTCGATTCATACTTGCCAGCAGAGTGGTTCTCCTGCTTTGAAGCAGCTCAGAATAACATCAATTTTTTATGAAATACAGGGGACATGTGGCAACAGAGCAGGTCCCCTTCACCATTTTAAGTTGCTATTAATGCAAAATCAACATTTCTCGTAGCTGCTTCAGAAGTCACCCATTGAAGAAAAGTCATTATGCTCCCTATACTAATAAGAATTTAATGGAAAACCACTGCCAGGTCTGACTTCATAATAACAGCGGCACTAGCTGAACATTATGACAACTTATTACTACAACACTTTGATGTTTATTGAAAGGAAACCTGCGGGGTTTTTGATCATTTGGACTGTTTTAAGGAGCGGGTCCTCGTTTTGTTTTTATCTTGTGCATGTACACGAGGACACGGCTGACACGATACACAGTTTTGCTGATGCTCAATATTCCACCGGCAACATATGCAGGTACAAAGACGACCTATGTTACTAGAAAGCAAACATGGATGCGAATAATGTACGTTTTTATGAGGAAGGAAATGCGATCAACGTGTATGTTAGGATACACAGTGTTTTGGAGAGAGACAATGAAAGTAAACATCACTTGATTTGTTTACCTCAACAGACCCTTTGCATTCTTTAAGCCCCATGCTCTGCAAGAGCATGATTGCCAGGTGCCGTTATCCACAGCACCACTCAGAGCAAACTCCCACATGGATGAGAGTGCATTGTGTACGAAGTAATTGTGCACACTCTGGCCGAGGTGCTTGATACTGCTAAATGCATAAAATCAACTGCTGTAGATTTTTCAGTGTGTTCATGTCAGCCCTTTTGTAAATGGAAACTACTATACTTTGCCCCTGGGCAGAAGATTATATTGTAGCTGGTCTTGGTGAGATTTTAATTTTATGGTGCAAAAAAGGAGTGAAACGCGGGGTACACCCTGGACAGGTCGCCAGTCCATCGCAGGGCCCCACATAGACATATCATATAAATAGATATATTTATAAATAAACATTTTAAATACTTGTTTATAGAAGTTAAACAGTGCAGACCTTTATATGTATTATAATCTCATATACTGTAATAATAACATAATTATTTTTATGATATAGTTTTTTTTTTTGTTGTTGCCTGCACAGCAAAATAACAACCAGACCTGATTGTCAGTGATGAGTTCTATCATTAGGGTTCAGACAAACTCAACCACCATGCTTTAATAATGAGTTTTCCTCTCTTGGGTCCGTCTCTCTTCTCGCCAATCTGAAGTTGTTTTGTCTGTTGCTTTCACTGCTGGACTCACATGTCTAACCTTGTCTTGACAGTTGTCTTCGGTTTGAGCGTTAGACAATGTGAACAGTGTTTGAAAATTAGCTCCCTGTTGGTCCACTACCTTATATCACCTGACTGTTTAATCCCCATTAAGCAATATGTTTGATATTATTGAATCAAATGACTTCCTGTAAAGTGAGAGTACTGTCAGTCCCATTGGGAATCAGCACTGCACTCTGCCGCTCTACTCAGGTTTAAGCTGCTCTCAGCTCATTGTTTTGGTTTGCTGGTCGGTATGATTAAGTCCCAAAGGCTCTCACTGACTCCATCCACCCACTCACCCACTCCTTTAAAATTGTGGACATCAGCACACAAGCTCATGTAAGGCAATTGTACTGTATTTTACTTTGGCTCTCTGCTATTTCATACTGGGCAAAGTAAACAAGTGAGTGATGAAAAGATTAAAATATGAAGCAAGACAAAGAAACTTGGCTTAGTGGACCAAACCAGGAATAAAACATCATTGAATATTGCATTTGACAGGTAGTGAAAGAGAGGACTCCAGAGCATAACAAAATGATCAGTTTGTGTTTGGGGTGAAGGGGCGTGAAAATATCTGATAAATGTTGAAATGTTGAATGACTAAAATATCTTGCTTTGTACACTAAATACATGTTGTATTTTTGTGCCGGTTAAAACTAATTGGTTGGTCAAGACCACATTCAAAACACAACGCACATTACACCTCTAAGTATGGAAGCCCTAAGCGGCTTTCCTTTCAAATATTTTTTTTACTCCGTTTTCCTGTGATAACCGGATAATTATCTTGTGATCTCGAGATAACAAAACATGTACAGTCTATGAGTTTAACACAGGGGTCGGCAGGAACGTTTCTTAATGGTAATTTCAGTTCAGTTTTGACTGTGACTGGTTAGCTCAGTTGGCAGAGCACATGACTTAAAGTTTTAGAGTTGTGTGCTTGAACCTCATGGAAGACCACTTTTTTTATCTTTTACATAATCCTCTTCAGCAAAGTTCTTATGAAGACACTGTTTCTTAAGGTCACAATAAAGCACATGCTGGACTGTGTATATCCCGGTGATTGGTCTACATCCATCAACCTATGGACTTTTCATTTGCTCATCATTCACAGGCAAAGGAAATTCCTGTGCTTCAGGGGAATCCAATGGCACATTTCCTAACGGCTATTTCAAAGGTTCGGAAATAGCCGTCAGGAAATGTGTAACGTTAAATGGATTCCCCTGAAAACACAAAAAAAGGGGGAAGAGCAGGAGTCAAACATGCAATCCATAGATTACAAGCCCTATTATCTACCAGCTGAGCTAACCAGAGAGAGTGATAAGTTGCCTGAAATTATCCTAAAGAAACGCACCTGCTGACGCCTGTATTCAGCTATGGTTTGTTATCTTGAGATCACAAGAAAATTACCCTGTTATCACGGTAAAACAAAGAAAAAAAAAATTTGAATGGATGGCTGTTTAGGGCTTCCGTATCTAAGATCTCACATTAAATATTAAAATAGTTTATTTTTTCCATAACTATAGATGGGTATAATATTAATATCAAAATATTGACAAAAAAAAAAAAAAAGACACTCAATGTACACAAATTGGTGTACATACATTTGAATTTTCCCCTGGTAATGTTACACATAGGGTAACTGTAAGTCAAGTCAATTATTTATTTATATAGACCTATGTATGGCACAGCTCAGTGATCCAGTGGATGGCACTGTGGCCTCACAGCAAGAAGGTTGTGGGTTCAAACCCTGGTCATCCCGGCCTTTCTGTGTGGAGTCTGCATGTTCTCCCCGTATCTGTGTGGAAATCCTCTGGGTGCTCCGGTTTCCCCCATCATCAAAAAACATGTTAGGTCTCCAGTCAGTGCCATTGACTAGACACTGATATAGATCTGGAGTTGGTTCCTGAGCGCTGCACAGTGGCTGCCCACTGCTCCCTTGAGGGATGGGTTAAATGCAGAGAATGAATTTCACAACATGTGTATGTGACAAATAAAGTATCTTCTTCTCTATGTCTGTAGTGCAGCATTTACTAGAAACCATTTTCATACCTGAATGAATCTGGACTATGTGCTACCATGAATGACAGACTTAATTTCTAAATTTCCTGTGAAATCATGGCAAATGAGCACAGCCAGCTGACCAAGGTTAATCAGCTTACTTGCATTAGTAGAGATGATGTAGTAGATGAGGGTCAGCAACTCTGTACCTTTTTTTTTGACTGCTTCACTGTAATTGTTGTGCTTATGAGAACAAAGAAGTTGAACATGACCTGTATGGTTTCTTTTAATTCCACAATAAGAAGTGCTTTCCTATCAATGGGGAAATCAAGACCATGCGTGGCTTCAAATTAGGAGCATAAGCATTAACTTTTGGGGAACCAGAATCTGTAAATCACTTCCGGTCACTTTGAAGTGTGTCCCTGTGAGTGATGGGGCATAATGTGGATTCAGTTGGCAACTCAGACATTAGGACTTCAGCTCTGCATTTCAGACACGTTTGATATACAGCAATAGATCCAGCCAATGCGAGATGGAGCAAAGAGAAAACAGACTCATTTTCACCAAACTTTGAAGATTCATTGGTGAGGGCACTGAAATTCAGGAGGAAAACAAGTTTTCGACACAGATAATAACAAAATTATTGTTGTGTCCTTGTGGAGAAAGTAATTGCCAAATGGGCTAGTCTAAACTGTGTGATTTTGGTCTTCTAAACAGGTAGATTCAAGATGCTCCTACAAATTGGTGTTCTTTATAGGTCAGTCGTCTGCTTGTAACTTAGACTTTTTCAGGCGGGTAAATATAATACATATACAGTACATAATTATTGCAGCCAGGTGTGTAATCTTCATATGCATGCTTCAAATGTCTGTGCCTTATGAAACATTCATGCAGATATGCGCACATTGACTCCTGGGCTGGACGGTGCTAAGAGCAAATAGACCAGAAGGGGTTGAGAGCCTTGGCTGGGCAGGGGCTGACAGGGAGAAATTTGCAGGACTGGTCTACTCAAGCCCTGGGCATTGAAAACTGTAGAGAGTCCCCACTTTGATGTGGGGATCTATTATTCATCCCATAGCCGTATGTGTGTATTTGCTGTTTGAGAGAGAGCGAGGCATGTAGTTGAGTGCTGGCCGTGTATTGTCCTACCTCTTTCCTTCTTGTTTCTAATGAGCAGGAGTATCACAGCCTCGTATTTCTACCTCCTCAAGGTCTCTGCCTGCCTACTTTTCTGTCTCAACATATACACAGCTTCACTACTAATTAAAATAAGGCTTTGGGCTGTGTGGCTCACTACAGAAAAAAACCCAATCAAGTATATTCAGCCAAGGACTAGGGATAATGTATTTTAAATGTATAGTGCTGATGTACAAGGACATTTATGTTTTGTGATTGTAAAAGGTAAAACCCAGATTGAGCATCGATTTTAGAGGAAAGAAATCTTTTGAAAAATTAGTAAATGTAAATCACAAACTAGAAATCGTTATATACATACATAGTTCCTTGGCCTGTTTGAAATGCAAACCTGGCTCATTGGACCAGTGGGCAATAACAATTAGTTGGCCTGAGTTTTAAAATGTCAGCATGTTAGTGCGATTATAGTTTGAGCTCTGCTACAGGAGGAGGGGCACAGAGTAAAACACAATTAGAAAGTTTGAGGGAATAATATGGATCTGTGCAAGCCATGAAATTGTGAGGCTACATCAAAGCCGGTCGGTTAGTACAGGAGCAGAATTCCAATACAGGCTAAAGCCCAGAGCCAAGATAACTTTCAGCTACAAGTCTAATGAATACTAAGACTGATTCAGCCACTTTGGGCAACTGACAACTGGATTGTGGTGGAAATTGTAGGTATACAGATCCAGTTAGACATATATAGAATTGTGATGAAGGAAAAGGTATTAAGGTTAGCTGTGGTGCATAATTGGTTTCTGTCTAATCTCCTAATTCCAGAGACTGGAATTAAAAGAAAAAAATGTCCAAAACATCCTCCCAAAATGCCTTCCAAAACCACCTGAAAAAGTGTATTCTGATGTGACGGCATTATTGCATGACATTGTGTCATGCTTTCCAAAACTATAACATATAGCCAGTGGTGTTAGAAAGACTCAGATTGTTTATGTACGTACAAAGAATTGTTAAAAAAAATAAAAGCACTCATTGTGTGGCCCCTTTCAAAGTGTTATTAGATTTAAGTCACATGCATTGTGGACCCATTCATCCGCCTGATTTCCTCCCTGAAAGGTTTTGCAATGTTGTTACAACATCAAACTGCTTCCATCTTTGTTCCTGACGGACAAGAGTCATCATTTCCCTTTCCACCAGAAGCAGGGGCGGCTTGTTCATTAGGGCGACTGGGCGACGCCCCGCCAAGCTGGCAAAGGCAGGGGATTTTTCTCACACTTTCTACCACACTGCTAGTTAGCTGTGACTGTTTTTGATAGACAGTTTGAGTCTGAATATCGCTGTCCAATCAGTGCCAAGTCGTGTTCCGTGGAGTCCCGCCTCTTTTGGGGAAAATTCAGTCTGGTTGTAATTCGCCCAGATCTCTCTCATAGTCTTTCATGTAAAGGCAGTTTTTTTCGAGTTGCAGTTGCTGCAATGCAATCTCTATGGGTTCCAGGAGGGCTCGCACTTATGTGTTTACGTCATGTGCCCAGCAGCAGAGCTACGCTTCTGCCACCTGAAAACGACTCGGCAGTCCTCCTGCTTGTTGCTCTCAGTACGACAAGCAGCTGCTCTACAAAACGTACGTTCAGGCTGAAAATTCAGAATCAGAAGGAGCTTTATTGCCAAGTAGTGTTTTACTCATATGAGTAATTTGCTGTGGTGATAAGGTGCTACACGTAGACAAACATACAGGCAACATAAATGAATGTGGAAATATATAAATATGGAATAGAAGAACAACGTTGCAGATATATACATGTGCGTTATTCTGGGTCTGTGCCGTGCAGAAGTAACGCAACGGAAGAGAATATTGTGTACATATAAATATATAAACTGACATAACACTAAACATAAAAATATTCAACCGTGATGTTGTGTCGCGAGATGCAGCGACTTTACCAGCGGTGAGTAAGACACAGTATAAGTATAGCCTAATACATTTAATTTGTTAAGCTATGAGGAGAGGAAAAGTCCGCTAGCCACTAGGCTAATTTATGCTCCGTAAAATGCCAGAGGCTAAGCTAATAACTGTGACTGTAAAGTTAGTTAGTTATTATTAGTTAGTTATTATTAATTGCCCCTCCTGAGAGATTTGGCAGGAGCCGCCACTGACCAGAAGCCCTTGTCAGGTAAACATGGGTTGTACATAGTCTCTATACTTCAGTTTATCAAACAAATTGAGTTGCAAATTCCATAGTGGGGACAAGTACCCATTGCTGATTCAGCTCCGTGGAGGTCTTGAATTTGCTACCTTGATTCACCTTGCGCTGAGAGCTGTCCTGGGTCTCTTAATATTCAGCACGTACTGTATGACTACATATCCCTTTGGAAATGTCCCTAACACAAAGTGCAATGGTAAAAGTCCCTCAACCACATACTTTGCATTTTACAGTATCTTGGTGTGGACACTGCATAATCATGTCTTCTACCACTAAAGACATAATGATTTTATACTGTATGCTGTGCCATCTTATCATTTTCCCAAGGTTGCTTTTCTTCTTTTAGTGACTTGAACACTTCTTGTTGGCCTTTCTCTGACAGCTAAATCATGAATGTAATGTTTAACACAAAAGTACTGTAATAAATGTTTCACTTGGAGATTAGATGCTACTTTGCATTCAGATATACAGTATATTCATATAAGTAGTTTTAGAGTCAAATCTGTGGGAACATGTCTTTCTTTTATCTTTTCTTTTCTTTTCATTTTTTTTTTTAAAGCTGAGCAGTCTGTTCTCACGCAAAGGACAAAGTACTTTGCATGAGAACAGACTGCAAAGTATTTTAAAGGATAACTTTGAAAACAGTCAGGTGACCATGAAAAAGTCTATATTTGATACTCAAAGGTTCTTTTTTTCTGTTGTACACTGATGCATCGGCTTAGTGTACAACTTAGTGTTACCTTCACACTACATGGCAGCCAACAAATATAGTTTACAATGTTTTCTGTGAAGCTTTGACATTTAACAACAAATAATTTTGTTGCTTATGTATGTGTCATAAGATATTTCCATGTAGACACATACCAATGTAAGCTTTGATGATACCAAGAACATTATTCTTTTGTGAACTGACTGAATTGGAATGGAAAGCTACCACTCACAAAGCCAAAATTATTATATGATGTTCCCTTGTCAGAGGCTGCAAATCAGACTTGAATTCCTTTCAGGTTCAGACTATATGGATGCTGTAAGGGCTGAAAAATATGTGAGGCACTTGTCTGCTTAACACCATGGCAGGTCAATGTGTGTCATGCAAGAAAAAGAAAACAAATAGGAGACACTAACACTAATCCAATTACCAAGTTGTTGTGGAGCAAAGACTTCCTGCAGTCTGGCATTTACAAAGCACTGCTTTAATGTGCCAACTTGTGAACTTGACCTCCTGCAGCACATGAGGTGAATGCAGGGAGAGAAAATAGAATAAGGGATACTAAACCACTCACTCTGTACATTTTAAATGATGGAGTAAAGATCCCAATCCCAGGCGAAAATGAATGATCTGTTGCATTCCTTTGACTGGAATTGTTGTCCTGTGTGAGTTCTGAGGCCTGCATTGCTCTTCGGATGTGAGCGCATTAGCATAATCTGTCCAGCTGATTATGTTTGGGCAGCAGTGACATAAAACTGGCCTGTGATTAGGCTCTGTAGTGCTGTCAGCCAAGGCAGGCAAAAAGCAATCAGTGGAGAAGATTAAAATGTGCGACAGCAAACAAATAAGGAACGTGCAGACTACCAAAATAGTGGAAGCACCATGTTCCCCTCTGTTTGCGAGGATGGGTCAAGAGATGATGAGTGACAAGTTGGTTAATAGAGGAGTCCATCACCTCCTTGTAACATTTCTCCTGGCTGATAAGTTCTAAGTTAGCTGGTAGACATAGACCCCCGCCCCAGTTGAGATGACAGACATGTGAGAAAGAAATTGTGTGTGAGTGAAAGTCAGTATAAATCTGCATCGTATTTTCACTTGGGATGGTCACCTTGCGAATGACCCTGCATCATACCCACACTCTCATGGTCTTATGTCCAAAAATATCCAGTGATAAATGAGGGCCAGGATGATAATTTGATCCATATCCAACCACATATGCTCACTGGAACTTTGGCCTTCGCTTTCATCACATTGTCTGAGAGAAAGGATGAATCATGAATATTCATGATCTGAGCTGAATCAGAAACTGATAATTCCATGGACGCCCCCGTGGATTGTGGATACTAATGATGTAGTGGAGCCCATCTGTTCATGCACGTCTGTGATAGTTCAGTTTTAAGCCACAGGTGCTCCTCTGACAGCAATGGGAACCTTCTTAGGTCAGCAGAGCAGTTTGTACTTTTATTCGAAAAAGTAACAACCCCTGTTATTATAAGATCACCTGCTGCTTTTAGTATTGCGTTTGAAGACCCATTTCTTGTATTAAACCTGATACCATTCTATTTTGCATCTGAGTAGAGTCAAAAGTGTTCAGTTGTGCAAAATAGCAGCCGGCTTCATTTGTTTATTGACACTTGACTAAATGATAGTCATGCACTGTTTGTAATGTGCTGCATTTGTAGCCAAATCAGTGACTTAACACAACTGCGGTCAGTGCGTCCCTCGTCCACACAAAGTCAGCACATTCTAAGCTAATGAGCTACCTGCTAGCTACATGTAGGACATTAACATGAGGCAATATCTAAAATATTGACAGCACCTAGATTGAAAATTTAGTTTTTACAAATCTCTTACAGAAAATGTGCTGCGGTGAAATGCCACAAAAGCTACAAGGTACATGTCATTTCATATCATTCCGTGCCTTTGAGTTACTGATAGGATCATTTTTTGGATCAGCATTACAAAAAAGTTAGGGTTAAATTATTTTTAGAATGCACTGATGTAGCTGCCTCTCTGTCTGTATTAGGGAGATGCATCTCTATCACTGAGGCAGATGCAATATGCATCTCCATGCATTGCCAATGGTCCGATACATGAAAGCTACGAAAATGAAGGAACTACCAATGTAGTACGATACAATTCACCCTATTGTGATTTGACATGACTTTATTCAACACAATGCGATTCAATGTGACAATAAAATGCAAGATAATAAGCATAATTCAATATGGTACAGAGAGTTTGATTTTATTTGATTGTGTTAAAAATCATAAATAAACAAAATCATAAATTACTTATATATAATATTTAATAACAAATTTGTTTCTCTAGTACTGCAACTCTCTAAGCATCTAATTTATGCAGTTTCTTTTTGACCTCTAAAAAATGTATCTGACAAAAGATTTTTAAAAAGCTGGGTCTTGACCTTGCCTCAAACTAGTCCTTCTTTCCTCTTCTCTGTCTCCAGTTACACTTGCCTCACACATTTAACAGTTTAAGGAAATTGCAAAACTTTGCTCACAAGTCTTGCTAGTGGTACCACTGGGGCAAGCTAGAGCTCAATCCGTGGGGGAAGGGATGTTTCCGCTTCAGGTGAGTTAGTTGGTTAGTCAGTTTTTAGGTTAGTCGTGCTGCCTGTGTACTTATAACGGCACGGCAGATTTAGCAATTTGCATGCGTCTTGTCTCTCTTGAAAAATCTTTAGTGCCTACAGACATTTGATTTGGAGGATTTTGGAGGAACTCGCAGCCCTTCCTTCTCCTTGTTAATCTGTTGTGACATGCCTCAGCCTCTGTAGTAGCTGACAGGCCACTGGCAGCAGTGGAGATGAGAGAAGCACTTAAGGTGGAATCAGTCTAAATCTAATGTAACCAATTTGATATCAAATGATTGGTCGCATTTCTAAATAATAAAGGCAAATAGACTTTACTAATTGTTGTATAGAAATAAATCAGATGCAAAGATATAAGAAATGATACGTCTCTAGTTCATCCCAAATTGTAACCGGTGCACACTTTATAATCGGGCTGATTGCATCTTGAACGTTTACGCCGGTGTGCTGATGCAAATCAGTGAATCAGTGTGTAGTCACCCCTCTGTAGTCTAGCTCAGTGTCCGATCTGTTTGGTTACACATCACGAATAATAGCCTATCAACACTTGAGAGACTGGAGGAAAGGCAGCAGAGATTACTGAGGCTGCAATAAACATCACAATCTTATGATCTATTTCTATGATGACAAGCAGCCCAGTGTCTCAGCTACACCACTTTAAATTCCCTAAGTCAAAGCGTACAGGATTCAGTGGAAGCAAAAGTGAGGGTTTTTTAATCAAGCACTCTCTGCTAACCCAGTCATTGTGCCTGCGAGTTAAACACAGCAGGCATCTGTCTTTTCTATTTCTTCACTGCAACTCTGCATCACAATTTACAGATTTATTACTTAAAAAAGTAACACCGGCCCTAAAACTGTTTTTCACAGTATGATGGTTAAACTTTGCAATCAATTTGCAGCCGAACCTTGGTGTAACACCACAACAATTTAACTGGCTTGTTCTTGGGTTAGCATGCAAAGACTTTTATAAAGTTTTAAAAAAAATTTTAAACAATAGAACAGTTGCTTAAGGTCCCGCCAGGTAGAAAGCCAGTCATAGTTTTGGCCACCTCAAGCCATTCCCAGGAAACAACCCTGGCTGAGCTCAAATGAGAGCATATTAATCAGATAATTATAGAAGATAAGAAAAAAAGTCAATAGGTTTATGTAAAGTAAGTGTACAGCTTGTATAAGTGTAAATTTGCAATCCCCTCAAAATAACACATCACACAGCCATCAATGTCTAAACCACTGGCAACAAAAGTCAAGTGACATTGTAGTAGCAAAGTGTCATTTCTTCAGTGTTGTCACATGAAAAGATATAATCAAATATTTACAGAATGTGAGGGGTGTACTCACTTTTGTGAGATACTGTAACTGTCATTCACAACTCAGGGGCAAAAAGTGGGGGCAGCTGAAAATTTTGTGAAGCCAAAACAGAGCTAAAAGGAGAGGGATTATTGGGCTTAGATATGTCAAGTGAACAGAAATACAACCCTAAATGAATAGTATTGTATGTTGCTGGAAGTGTTAAAAGGCAACTGTTCACGAACACGTTCTCCACAGTTCTCAGCTTGTTTTGGAGTTCTTTGTCCATGTAGTGTGAAAAAAGTTTTAGCTTTAAGCAGGTTGATTACCAGCCCCTCTGAGTCTGTGCCCCTTGTCTTGCCCCCTTTTAAGCTTTTCTCCTGATAATTCTGGGCTTTAAGAATTTCACAAAAGAATAACAAGGTTTCAACACTAATCTGTGCTCCAAACACTACCTCCCGCGCACTTAATTGTTTCACAGAGCCTGAGATAGACCTAAGAGATCCCCAGAGATAAATCAAAGCATGAAATGTAATGCAGACCTAAGCACCTAGTAAATTGCTCCCATGCTATTTTACCAGAAGTACACAGGAAAGTGTAAGGCTCAGGAACATAACTAGATTGTTCATGGTATTAAGGCATCAAAAATACTCGGCTGTTACTACAACCGTGACCAATATTCACTGCATTTTATAGCCTTGCAATTAAACCTCCAGAATGTTTAAGTTTCTTGTGTTCTTGTGTTCAGTGAAAAAGGATTGTTTCCCAGTTAGCAGTTCTGCAAATGGCATGTGAACACACTGCTGTATGTAGTCAAATTATTCACACGTTGTGTTTTGCAGGTGACATGATGTCCCAGACTAATTCAGTCAGTTTAAAATGCTGATGCAAAACACAGCAAATTATATTGTTTTCATGGAGCATTGCAGTGTTGCCAAGCAGTCTACTAATTCTAATAGATAAAACATGAGACAGCACAGTGATCAAGGAATTCTGCGTGGGCAGTGGCAAAATTGATGATATTGGTAATACAGATTACTGCATTGTAATACAAACACTTCAAAATGAAGGCATTATTTATTGCTGTGAAGTGGACGACACCACCATCATTGGCCGGATTTCATATCGGGAGGAAATTGATAATCTTGCAGAGTGGTGCTCAGAGAACAACCTACTGCTCAACGTCAGCAAAACTAAGGAGCTCTACGTTGATTTCAGTAAACAGGAGATAAAGACATAAACTCCTGTCTTCATCAGTGGTGCTGAGGTGGAGCAGGTGAACAGTTTCAGGTTTCTGGGAATCAGCATCACAGAGAACCTGACGTGGTCATCTCACATCTCCACGCTGCTGAAGGAAGCTCAGAAACTCCTGTATTTCTTCAGGAAGCTTATAGGTGGGGTAAGTGATTCTAATCCAATACACGTCTTTCTGTCAAATTCAATGAGTCTCTCCTCATGGCCTGCTACATGTTGGTTCTGTGTGCGCGCTAAACAAATCCAGTGTTTATACTCAGCCCTGGCTGTGTAAATGGGAACGCCACACTATTCCTGTCATGATTTGTGTCAGATAATGTTAAATGACTTGCCTACAGACATTCAGCTTACTTTCTAGTTTGCCAAAATGTTAGCCATAGCAGCAGGAGAGCTGTGAGGATTGTCTGGAGCTGCCAGCTCTGGGAACGTCTCGTCCTCTCTGCATGTTAGCTTCACGTTAGCTTCGCTGCAGCAACAACTGTAAAGACCGTTTGCTAACCCACAACTTAGCTAACGTTAGTTACATTACTTGCTGTGTAATTGTTCACTCTGTATCATGGTATTTGTCATGGTGCTGGATTTCTCCAGAATCCCTTACTCCACCTTTAAGAAGACAAAATTCCCTAATATACTGACTGGAAACATCACAAACAGGCACAGTATCTGGGTCAGTCTGGGTGCATGGAGATCTGTTTTCTCTACTTTGCTCTGTAATGGACTGTTACAATGCTTAACCATTGTCTCCGCTTCTCACATTCTCACTTTATTTACCACCTACTCTCTGAAGACTTGGACTTTTTTTGCAATGAGGCTCATTTGCATAGAACGGGGCAGATTCTGCACCAAATGTATGCACATTACCTCATTTAACTATATGCAAACAGCACCAGAGCACCGAGAAGCGATTCGCATGGCAGTGCAGTTAGTGGTGCATTTCACATTTTGGGAGTACTTTGAGAATTACACTGTTTCTTTTTGTGTTATTTGTACAGGTTCAGCAGCCGCAAAAGCCATCTGAAACAGTTCCTCAGTGATTCATTGCTGACATCAGGTACACAGAATAAATATACCTCCCCTTTATTTCTGTCTGACAACAATTATAAATTTTATACATTTTTATTAAACTTTTATTGAAATACAATTCACAAGTATTTCATTCAGACATTATCCTCATTACCATCTTAAAGCTACCATTAAGGGGTGATTCTTTAGAGTAAAGAGAGGCATATAAATCATGTCTTTTACAGCTCATAGAGGACATGCTGCATCTCACATGTGATTCAGTTAAGATCAACTGGGGGGATTTTTAATGCATCAGTTTCACTCTGTAAGATAAACATTATTTGCGATGTGTCTACTTATAAATAACCAAACATGTCACAGGAGCTTAGTGGATATTTGCCTGTTAGGTGAACCTCTTAATGATTTAATATTTTAAAATATAGTTAGAGTGATGAGCTGCACTGTGGGGGTATAAAACATCACAGAGACTGAGAGCTGTACAGACTCATCAATAGTAGATCTAATTGTATTCTGTCAAGAGTTGCAGCCTGGAGAGTATTTCTCTTTACCTCTGCCACTTTGAGCATACTAGTTCTTTTCAATTCTGTGCACTCCTGATGGGAAATTGAGTTGCAGAACTGTTTCATTCAGTTTCAAACTTTCAATAGCTGGCACAAATTCTGTGGCTGTTAAATTTGAATTAGAGGTTCTTTACTGACTTGAATATACCTGAAAACCAGGAGTTACATGTCACACACAGCAGTGCGTGTTAAAAGATTATAATCCTTAATCATCAACTGGCTAATTAAAACACATGTCCAAACGAAAAGTTTCTCCATTTTGCCTGTGTTTTCTTGCTGTTTTATACCACTCTAAAGCCCCGTTTGGAGGGATTTATTTCTCTAGGGGAGGTCGGATGACTTAGATATTATATGGTCAGTGATTTTTGCTCTCTGTCCATAATTTAAGTCCCATCCAGAGCAAGACTTTGCATTTTAAAGTGTATCTCTGTGCTTTTGCGCATATACAGTAGAGCATTGTTTCTTGTTATTGAGTTTCATCAGCATTGTGCACAGCTTTTGTTCTTTGAGACAACTGAAGACGAAAAGGATTGCTAACCTGATAGATGTTAGCTGATTAACACCAACAAAGATGTCCCAAGCTTATCATATGTCATGTAAATGTCACTGTAAAGGCATGAAAGGTACTGAGTAGTTTTTAATTGTATGTGTAATATATTCAATTAATACTACACATTTTTTTTACATTAATTACAATTAATTTCAACATTTATTAATACTAATGATGATAATAATAATAGATAGATTGACAAATTATTTAATTTAGATGTAGTTAGAGGCTGCTGCACAGTTGCATTATGATCCTTTTGCAAGATTTACAATATTTTGTATTTCTTGCTAGATGAATTTATGAATGTAATGTATTTGTAATTTAACCAATAAAACCACAGCATTACAGTTACACTTTGTAACATTTTTGTTGAAAATGCCCCAAATGATGTTATGTCAGTTAAACAATATAGCAGTAAAATGGCAGAGTTAAAAATATACTTACTTCAAGTCACTGACAGCCCAGAGTCTTTTTATTTTGTTGATGCTAGAGAGGCTGTCTGAATCCAGACCTAACCTTCCTGTCACAGCAGATCAATTGGCCTACAGTCAAATAAATTCCATTGGAAATTTTACTTTCTAGGAAATCATGTATAAAGCTTAGGCTGCTCACAGTCATTGATCAAAAGAAATCCCAGATGACAAACCGGGGAAGGTCGGGTGTCAGTAAAATTAACAATACAAACTCATCTCAGCTCCCTGGGGGTGGGGGCAGCTGCAGCACCCTGTGTCTAAGGGCGACACTTGTGGAATCTCCTTAAGACCAGCTATGTCTTCCCTCCATGGTGCATCAGTAAAGAGTGATCAGTGAAAACATTCCTTATTCTCACAGTGATTGTTCACACATTGCAGTGGATGCGCCAACTTTTAATCAATCAGGATATTTTCATTCATTTTGGTGGTGGAGGTGGGATGCTTTATGGGGGACTTGTGATGTGCCATATGCCCCAATGCCAGCGTGTGTTTACAGTTCACCTTAAACGAATAATGTGTGTTGCATAAACATAGCCATAAAAATGTTAAAGATGTTTTTCTTGCTACTAGGGGATATTGTAGCAAAACAAATTAAACATGATAGGCATGTTACGCTTAGATAAACAATTGTAATTAAAATGTTCCCTTACATGTCTGTTGTTGCAAATGAGTAGTATATTTCTAGAGACAAAGTTGCCAGCAAACCCGGGGCAGGACATTTGGACTCATGGTTTTACACACATGATGAATTTAAGTACAATGGTCACTCTCCTGGGCGGCGCGGTGGTGCACTGGTTAGCACTGTCGTCTCACAGCAAGAAGGTTGTGGGCTCCAGTTGTCTTTCTGTGCGGAGTTTGCATGTTCTCGCCGGGTGCTCCAGCTTCCTCCTGCCGTCCAAAGACATACATTGGTGACCCTAAATTGTCCTTAAGTGTGAGTGGTTGTTTGTCTATGTGTGGCCCTGTGATGAACTGGCAACCTGTCTGGCGTGTACCCCACCTTTAGCCCGATGTCAGCTGGGATTGGCTCCAGCCCCCCGTGACCCTGTACGCAGGATAAACGGTGCATGGATGGATGGTCACTCTCCTTTCAGAAAGTCTTTCAACACCGACTCCTCATAATAATATCTAGCTCTTTAATTGTGTAGAAATTCCTAATTAGTGGCTTACTTTGTCTGTCCAAAACCGTTTGATGCTGGACAGCTTACAGGTGGTTAAGTAGTAGTAGTAATAGTTTTTTAGCTGAAACAGTTGGCTGCAAGTAAAAAATAAAATCGATGCTTGGAGCATGGGTTGTTTTGGAATCCACTGACAAGCAACCTATATTTTGACATTTAGATGTGAAGACAAGATTAAATGTTTTGTTATAACTAATCTCACTGCAGACTGAATCTTTCTAGTGCCTTATAACAATGAAATTTATTTTTTCTAATATTTACCTAACCTTTGGGTATGTCATCGGATTTTCCTACAAAGAAATGCAATGATATGTTCCTGTTTCCATTTACTTTACACAAATAACTTGAGTTGATGTGTTGTTGATTGGGCTGCCTGAGTAACTGCTGATTACCAGAGGATTATTTCTCACCATTGAGGTGACAGATAATATGAGCATGCAGCTCATTTATGATGTTTGGAGAAGCAAGTTTGATCATGTCTGACTGTATTACAGATTCATGGAGACATCTTTCATTCATTGGATAAATTAACAAGGGCATTGTGCTTAATTTGACTTGCCTGAATATGCAGCTCATCCCTGTGAAACAGATTACAAATATGCAGGTGTTCACAGTATGAAAACGAACCACCCTTTTTGACAGAAGATTATCATTGAATTCTAACAGCTTTATTTATACAACAGAGGGCAATGAAATTACCTTCCTACATTTGTCCACATGAATGCTGAACACAGAAAAGATGAGTCTGAGAATATGTTTCATATGTGTGTATTATGCATGTTGAGGACCCTGAACAAGATTACCTTAATTACTAATACAAAGCCATACCTTGAGCCTTGGATGGTTGATGGATGCAGGATGCTCTTCTTTTAAGAGGATTATTTTACAGCCATTTAAGCTGCTGGTTTCCTCATCATAGTACTTACTCATTTAGATGCATGGTCCAGCGACCCGCTGACTACTTAGTGTTTCCACTCAGCTGGCTGGTGTTTGAAAGAGTAATCTGTTATAATTTTCAAGTTTCTTTGTGTATGCATGAATTCTGCTGCTTCACTTTATTTAGTATGTTGAAAAGCTTTGGATCAGTTTTTCTACTTCTTCAAAGTAACGTGCAACTTGCCTTGCCTGTGGATAGCATTCTTTTAAGCGTATTAATGCCTGCCGGGCAAAGTTTTGTTCTCCTATATTACAAACGTGAATCTTCTCACAGACATCAAAATAACATCACTGGGAAGTTTTAGAATGTTAACGTGTGACTAACGTAAAAACAAATGATTATATCTAACTTGAAAAAAAGAAACCAAGTCAGTCTGTGAACTGCCTTTTGTTAAACAGAGAGAAGGCTGCCATGAGTTCCTCAAACAGCAAACATATCATTATTGCCATATCCGAATTGTGTTCATGACCAAATATTAGTCCTAGGTCAGAGGTTCTTAACCTGGGGGTTAATCTATTTAACTGTTTAATCCAGTAGGTGGCGGTAATGCCAAAAGCTAACGCCAAAGAAGAAAATGCAAGGCGTTCAGCAGCGCCTGTTTTGGTTGAATTTAGATAAGGGCAAAACGCTGCGTTTTTTATGTTGCTAGGCAACCACCAAATCGGCTGTGCTGTCAGTCTAATCAAAGATTATAGCGCCAGTGATCTGTAATCATTGGTTTGCCGCTAAGTAAAAATGGTCATATTAGCAGAAACTTGAAAAGATAGACAAATGGAGGGCGTCTGCTCTGGCATTGTTTGAGTGTGTGAGGTGTACAAACATGCAGGAGACAGGGAAACTCAGACCCATGTGGGCACATGAGTCCCTCAGAAAGGGGAGACACCACTGGTAGTACCACTAGCTAGTCCAGGAGCTTTGTCTTAATGATGGTTGGTTGATTATTTTAGGATGAGTCAGGGACGGACTGTTAGAGTCTCTGGACAATCCAAGCAACTGTAAACTTCTGTCAGTACAACTGAGGGCCCGTCTCTCCATTCATTAGATTGGACAATGGGAACTCTGAGTGCTCAGAGCGCTCATTCAAAAACGAATGGCGGAGCAGGCAGCCAAAATGCGAGGCAATGCATTAACAGCGCGCAGAACGCTCACTGCCAATAGAATTCGATTTTAAAACGGTGCCTCTCACTTCAAAAAACTAATTCTGTCTGATCCGCAGGGGGGAGGGGTCTTCAGAAAGGGGTCGGACTGCCAGAGAGGTTAACAACCCCTGTCCTAGGTGTATTTCAAAGGAATGTGACAAAAGAATGTGCATACTGTATAGCTCTAAGCATGCTTTACTCTGTAGCATGATGCTATGAATAAGCAGAGAAATTAGGGCTACTCCCTGAATGTCAGTGATTCGAATGATCAACCAAGTCAGACTTCATTTTTACCCCTTTCAGACAGCGGATGCAGGTCTACTCAGTGCATGGTTGACCCTTGTTGGACCTATTCATCAGACAACTGTCACCCTGCTTCTCACTGTAACGGAGACTCCAGTCTGCATTGTAGTGACATACACTTTTACTGATAAACCAGTTAATTACACTGAATTACGTCAAGAATCACCAGATTCAAACCAACACAGTGACACAGGTTCAACCAAGGGGGAAGCTTCTGGTCTGAGAACTGATGAGAACAAGGAAGTCCCTTAAAAACCTGCCTTTTATCGATCGGCCAGTAGGAGGCGACTCTTCTGGTTGCAAAAAGAAGTCTGGCTCCATTAGAAATAATGGGAAAATGACCCAACTTCTCAGCTGAATAATTACCCCAGTAAACACTTTCCTGATGAGTTTATGGTCTCAGTCGCTAGTTTCAAGTCTTCTTCAATACAAAATGATGTTCATTTAGTTAATTATGGTCCCATTTAGAGGAAAATAGACCATAAAGCAGACTATGCTTCAGGGCGGTACTATCTGTTATTGACAAGTCGTTACCATGGCGACCCGTCAATCAGTGACTCCTACCCACGACACTATGTAAATTTAACCTGCGCCACTGAAAAAGCTTATTAGGAGTTGGCTGTTCAATTTCTCTGGTGAGTACATTTAGTTTGAAGACTGTTGTTCGCTGGACAAAGTTATCATCAACAGACAGTTAGCGTGAATTACAGATGCACCTGGCTAAGCAGGCTAGCTAGCACCACACAGAGCCATTGGCTCCGCCGTCTCTTCCAAATATGGTCACGTCCGGTGCTGCTGGTTGCAAAAAATCAACATGGTGGTGCCCTATCGGCCAAACTTGAGGCTTCAGAACAGCAGTCCACAAACCAACGGATGACGTCACGATGACGTCCGTTCTTTTACACAGTCTATGGGTTCAGTGCCCCTCTACAGTCCAGTGCAATTGACTCTTTGGCTGACATAGCTGCCCCCCTGGTTCATGAGTTTTGCAGGTAAAACATAACACTCAGCTGTTAAAGGGGTGTATGTGGAGCTCTACAGGTGTACTGAACTCAAACTGGGCAAAAGTGGGGGGATTTCTCGTAATTAATGCTAGGTTCATTGACATAGGTTATACAAAAAAGTACTAACAAGAACCACAAGCACATAATACATATTTAAAATACCCCTCCATAAGCTGAATATTCTTTAAAAACTGCAGACTTTTCATTCTGGTACAGCCCGGGGGTCTCATTTCATGTGCGTACTCCACTTCCCGCAAAGGTTGTGATCTATAAAAAACAAACTTGATGGGAGAATGTATGGTCCCCCACGCAAACTCTGAGCAATGCCTACGCACATAAACTTGAGAAATGAGAAACAGTGACTCACATACCAGAACGATAAAACGTTTGAAATTGATACTATTGTGTAAAATAAATCGAAATATTACCTTTGAGTGTTATAGGCCAATAAAACTTGTAAAACTTTGTAAAACTTTTGTAAAAGACTTTTCCAAATAAACGAACCCCGGTTTGACTGATTTTCCCCAGAGTGCGCAAAAAATTATTAAAGATCATTTGCAGTGCGCAAAAAAAAAGAACCACGATTTAGGATATTAAACACAGAGATATCTGTTTTTTGCAAAAGAACGGCTGTACAGTTTAATCGGGAATAATATTAACTAACAATTTATTCTCATAAATAAGGTGAACAGGAGGACAAATTACATTTAAATTAATGCCGTTTTCGTTCATCGGCAGCCTCGTTACGTGAGTGGACTGTTTGTATAGCCTAAATAAATGTTTAAACACAAGTGGAATGCATTTGGTTTAATCTCCTGTCTTGTGTGTGTGTTTGTCCCTCCAGCCAGTGACGTCACTACTCAGGAGGGATTCCCCTTCCTGTAGATCAGTTATAAGGGGGTGGAGCTCCAGTGCCTGTACATTGCGTGTATGTGCACGTTTTACCCACCAAACAACATGCTTCAGATTCACCAAAACGAACTTCAGTGTCACACTGAGTTAAAGTTTTTTAGCTTTCCAGTCAGAATTTGCTGTCTCTATCTTCATGCAGTCAGCACGTATTAATATTAATGAGGGGTGTTTCACTGACCATTTATAGAAAACTATAGGCGTTTAAAAGTTCAGACAAGGAACTAGCTCACATACGACACATTTCAAGTTGATTGTGATTTATAAAGGGAAATCGGCGTAGGACGTGCACACTGTTTTATAAATGACAATATTTATATTTAATCAGTGTGTTAATTTAATATACCAATTGTACTCACAATGTCTATTAAGCTTTATTGGTATACAATATCAAGAGGAATATGTGATTAAACATGCAATTAATTACAATTGATTGCATATATTATTTCATTAAATGTGAATTAGAGAGTTAGTTATTTAACTCCAAAGCTAACAATCAATCAATACAATAGATGTATGTTTTACACCCTGGAAAGGGGATATATTAATATGGACTCTTGGACACGATGCCTCCTTTCAATCAACTTCACTGAGAATGATTTGTTATATGCAGAAATAGTTACATTAGTACAAAAGCTCTTCCAATGTAAAATATTTTAACAATGACATATATTTGGTATCCAATAAGTAAAGGTCAAGTATACATAATACTGCAACGTTTAAGTTTCCTACATATATAATATCTTTATAAAATGACAATATGTAGAATATACATTTGAAAATATTCTTTGTGCAGCAATATGTCAACACAGTTGTGCTCAAATCGCAGTGCACAACAGCTACGTTATAAAATCAAAAATAGACAAGGCTGTGTGTGGACCACACTAACAGAAGGCAACAGTTTGTAAGGACTACGGTGCCATTCAAACACAAAAGGTAACTTGTTTTCACCTGTAGTTCCACAAACTCCAATTATCATGTTCTTTAGCTTTTCTCATGTAAGAAGAATAATATCTTTCTCTTCTTTTAAACAGGTAAAAGTCAAATACAACAGATGGGTGTCCATGAAAATGGTCACTTAATGCACAATTTTAAACCAGAATTATCAAACTTAAGTGTACTAGAAATAATCAAAAACGTATAAAACACTGACATTTGTCTCCTCCATTTAGTATACTCTCTGCTCTCTATCATGAGCAATAACTTGAAATGGACACAGGAACACACTAACAATACACACATTAGCAATCTCTCCGCCAGTACGTGTTTCTCATGAGCCGAGCGCAATCAAAATCCACACAACATTGTGGCGACGAGCCGTTTTCGGCAACGGGGGAACGGTTAGCTCAGCTAGCTGCTTGGCTATATGCTAATAAACATTCATTCATCATATTAACTTCAAAATCAATCTATGTTTGTGCAGTTTTTCTCTAAATATAAGAATGTAGTAACTGCTATCCCTGGCCAATGACTGACCATTCAATACTTGTTTTGGTCATGTGTTCACAGACAGGTTTTGTTTGTTGTTTCTAGTGTTCATTTAATGTCTTGTCCAGGTTTCTTGCTGTTTCACAGATGTAATGCTCTCCATGCTGCATGTAGATACACCACTCCAGTCTTTCTCTTAAAGGCGGCCGGTCTTTAGATTGTACCAGCAAGCATCTTAAGTGCTTAAAAGATTTTATGTAGGTGCTGTTAAGTTGGTAGTGTTTGTTCTGGTCTTGAGCAGCAGTGGGATTCTTGTCATCGACCCATAGGCCCACAGTGCTGCTGCTGCTCCCGATGTATGTTAGTTAAAAAGTTAAAAGTGAGATGCGGTTGAAAGCTTCAAAAAGCTAATATGTTTATCTTTGATCTTAGATCTTTTTGAATTAATTAGACATGATGATAAATGCCTCTTTGATGGCAAGTAGGATCAATGTTATTAGGGTTCACAAATACTTCACATATTTGTTGTCAACAATTCAGATTATCTGAGCTCATGATGTGTATTAAAATGAAACCAGGTTAAATAACATTCTGTGACATCCATTTATTACCAACAGTGGAAATGATCATTCAGTTTCTGTACAGTGACTGAAATTAATTAGATAGAAGGTGTGAACATCACATACACTGTGTTCTTATACAAGGTTTGTTTTTGTTTGTTGCCTTCACAGATTTTTAGTCGAGACAGACTTTAATGCATCTGGCACTCTAAAGGAGATTGTAGTTCAAACCTTTCACTGAAGGTCTTTCAAACTGTCTGAAAGCATCAGTGGATATGAGTTATGCAGAAATCACATTATACGCATGCATGCATGCCATTACTGGTGGAATAAATTGTTTTTCTCCAGGCTGTTTTGCAATGCAATAAACTGATGAGCTCAGAAGGAGTTACAATCGATTTGGTGAATTGATCACCCTCTGGCTACTGCCAGGATGTAAACAAATCCCTGAATCTTTTTGCCGGGGGAGACTGAGGCTGGTATAAATTATTTGATATTCAAATCAAATGAGTGGGTTGCCATGCCTACACTTTTTTAAAGATAGAAAACTAAGTAGCAGTGAGTCGCTGGAGGCAGATTTAAACTTGCTTTACATTGAATTAAATTGCTATACCATGATGTTGACTGCATATCATTACAACATGGTTAATACTTTCATACTTATGTAATACCCATGGGACTCAAACCACTGAACCCCTTGTTGTTGCTCTGCTCTTTGCCTCCTGTAAGCCACAACTAGCTGTGTTTCCTCAACCTGCTATTAAACTTCATTGAATCCCACTTTAACGCCACATTGGAGGACATTGTTATCCACCCTCACTACCGCCCCAATCACTTACCCTGTCAACCAGACAACCCAGTAGCTCAATGAAGATTAATTATGATACTGCTGTCGACAGGGTGGCCAGGGTAATGAGATGTGCCGCATGGTGAGGTGGCGGTGCATCGTTTTCCTCCCTGTCAGATACAGTATCCTATCTTATCTATGTGCCACTATGTGCAAATGGCTCACATAATGCCCCTCATGACAACAGATGGTGAGGAGAGACAAGATACAATATATGCCAGTAAACACACCGGTGGACGACATGGTAACACAGTCATTATTATGTTTGTGGAATTCCAGGTTGGTTCTGACAGAATCCTTGATTTCTGTCACCCCGTTGAAAGGTAGAATTAAAGCTGGAACAAGAATGTGTTTGCTAGTTAACGGAGTGTTATTTGGTGAGGAGATGAAAGAGAATAGTATTATTAATGATTCTCCATGAAAAACAATTTCAAGACGTGACTTTTCCAAATACAGTAGTTATATTGCTCCTGTGTAATAGCCTGAGTCCTCATTCTTCAAATATAGCAATATCTTTTTAATACTAAATCCCCTTTAAGGAAGCTTGGAAATTGCGACCACCGCTGTTTATGTGCAATTTGTTTTACTGTAATAGGTTTTTTCTGCTCATTTCCCCCCTATATTGTTTTATATGGTGGGGCCTTAGATACTATGCTCCACAAGTGGAACAATCTGCAAAAGGTTGTAAAATTAGACAAGCTAATACCTTTTAATCAGTTTAATTTTTTTTAAATATTCTCTGTAATCAGAGAGTCTCTCTCAATGACCCTCCCTGTTTAAATAAAGGTTATTATATAAAAGCTCATAAAATCCCTTCTTTTAGCCAGGTAGCGTAATGTTGCTTTTCTTCCATTAACACGTTTGTCTGATAAAGAATCTGCAGTGATGTATATCTAAACATATGAATGTTGTAAATGTGGAGCTTGGCGTTTTTTTTTGTTTTTTTAAAAAAAAATGCATTTACAGTATGTATATTCAAATATAAACAGAAACATAGCAAAGCATGACAGCATCAATATCAAATCCACACTGCACACAACATCAATAACAAATGAAAAGAAAATTAACAATTAAATTACCACAATTCAATTCAATTCTATTTATATAGCACCAAATCATAACACAAGTTATGTCATTATACTTTTCATATAGAGCAGGTATAGACCGTACTCATTGTGATATTATTTACAGAGACCCAACTATTCCCACCATGAGCATGCGCTTGGCAACACAGGAAAGAAAAACTCCCTTTTAGCAGAATACAAAACAACAGTAAGGGTGGCAATGGACATCAATGATAATAATTGAACTAATAAATTATTAGTTCTATTGCTATCATTATTTGTAATAATGATAGCAATAATAATGATAATAGGACTAATAATAATAATTGTAGCAGCAGTTGGCAGAAAACCAATCTGCAACAACTGATGAATCGTCCAGTGGATCAGTTGATGAGCTGAGACCAGTTACCAGGCATCAAAAAACAAGTTATTGTCTCCCTTTAAAGTAGCAGTTACATGTTCACATGGGAGAACCTTACATGGGATTTTTTCTGTGCCACTCCATTAGAGTCGGTGTTATAGTTTGAGTTACTGTCTGTTTTATTATTAGTGTCTTTCCTTTCTAGTGTGTGCTGTCATCTTTATTTCCTGTCTTTGTGTTCCCTGGTTGATTCTCTATAACTGCCCTAAAGTGCGTCACGTGTGGTCAGTCATCCTGCCGTCCCTGTGCTTCAGTCTGCCAGGTTCTGTTTGTCAGTTTGTGCTCACTCACTCTCTGTGTTACATAGTGTCTCTGCCTGTTTCATGTGTTTTCTGCCACAGTTTTGGGGACTTACTTGTTTTTGAATTTGGTTTTCATTTAACAGCAGTGCCTAGATCATCATGTTTATTTCTGTTTTAGGATTGAATGGTTGCCCCTCACTATGGATGTAAGTTCTTTGTTCTCACTTAGTTAATACATTCCAAGTACGGCATCTGTTCAGCCTAGGTGTCTGCAGTTTGGGTCCAAGCCCTAGTTTCTCTGGGGCTGCATTATCGACAGCCATAACAGTTGGGGACTTTTGAATGTGGAAACAGGAGTTAACTAAACAATCTTAACTGAAGGTCCATAGTGTCACTTGTAAAAAAAAAAATACCTACACCTGAATAATCTGTATATGTATTTATGAATGTATTTTAAAACTGTGTTGGGCATAGCTTTGATACAACAATCCCTATCTCTTGACACCAAAATAGGTCATCTGTCATTGCCTTCCAACATGACCCATAATGACTTTGTGATTCAGTGAACCCTACATGGCTTTTATGAAATGAGCCGAGTCACTGTTCTGTAATTACATGTCTGAGATTATGTAGATTATGTAGATTTTTTTTTAAAGCTTCAGCTGATTGGAGAAGACTAAACCCAAAATAAGTCCATAGAAATATCTGAACGTGATTTCAAGGACTAAGATGTTGCATGCTGGTTTATCTGGTCATTGGTCAAGGTTAAAATGGCACTTATGTTGTTTGCAAGCTTGATAAATATTGTGTCTGGCACAGGTGACATTTTCAATGTCAAGACCTGAATGTCTCTATGGTAATAATGATTCTCTCAAACATCTGGAGCAAGGACATTAACCTGACACCTTACTCCAAAGATAGAGTATGTTCTCATAGTAAACAAACAACAAGGTTGTCGGAAGAGTTGGGGGACATAAGAGTAGCTTAATTCAGAATATTGTATTCACTGGTGCAGTATTTGGACAGTGTATATCTCAACAAAACACATGTAACATGAATTATGAACCACTAAGTACTGATATTACTCTTTTTTTGTTTGTATTTAATTAAGTTTCCAACACTTGTATTGGTTCATTGGATCATTTTCTGTTGTAAAAGATTAACATGTCATATGACAATTAAAGACTGGAGGTAGGCTTAAGACAGTGAGCCATTGGTGGGTGTCTGTCTGTCTAATGCAAACTGTTGTTTTCACTGCTGCGGCACATTGACACATTGCAGCACCACAATCTTATTGCACACCACCTCCTGTGTTAAAGGATCATTCTGGTTTGTTGCTGCTTGAATCTCATTGTTGTAGGTGTGGCCATCAGTTCTATCAGGACGTATAACATTGCCCTTACCAAGTTAATTGCTAAAATCAACAAACATGAGGTACAAGGTAGTTTATTAGTCATTATACAGAACAAGGCTAAATCTTTATACTTCAGGCTGAAGAATTCCAAAATTAATTTAGCACACTGTACCAAGGCTATACAGAAGCAAGAAGCGCAAACAGCAAGTAAGATATTAATCTAACCGCCTGTTAAAATCCTCCTTCCTGAATGTCTGACTGACCTTATTTTCATAAAGCTAATTTTAAAACTGCAGATAAATCAATTGATTGCTTTTTATTGAAATGGCAGTCCTTTCCTGTTCCAGCAAGTATCCAGAATGGGAAGACTACCTTTAACTGACTTTTCTTTCTTTTAATTAAAAAGCTCATTGAAAGGAGATGAATTGGCTGATAACATCACTACCTTTTTCCTGACCTCAATTTGGCTCTGCTCACCTCTGCAAATGAGTCTGGAGAACCTGTCTGCGCATGAAAACTCACTTTGTTATAACCCGTCAGATTAATTCATTAAATCTGGCTGAGAGTTTTCTTTCCTTAATGTTCTGGCTTGGTCACAGTGGAGCCTGGGGTGCACTAACAGTGGCCAGTGTTGACTTATTGGACATGGACTTTGGTGAGTGATGAAAGCTGATCTATGAAATGTTACAGGTAAAGGTGGAGATATTAATGTTAAAACCATCTACTTTGCGGTAAAGATTTCTGCTCTCTACAGACCTCCCAATGGGCCCATGGCAGATCTAATTGGTATTAGCAGAGAACTGCATGGAAAAGGTGGGACAGTCGGAGATAAAGATTCAGGACTGGGCCAGATGAATCCTTTTCCAACATTTTCATTCTCAGCAAAAATAGAAAACAATTGGAGTATAAAGTTTCACTTAGACAGTTCTTGTAACTGGAATCAGCAGTTTCCCTGCCAGTTAATCCACAAATTTGGGTCTTGGTGGTCTTACACCTGTGCCATCCCAGAACAGATTTGACCCTAAACAACCTTTTTCTAGCGGACTGAAAAAGCAATTGATTGTATTATTTTAGTACCAAAAAAGTAATTCTAATGTACAATTTATATAATAAAAGATTGATACTTGGGCTCCGTGTATCGATATAGTATTGCCATGGAAAATATCACAATACTATGCTGTATCGATTTTCCCCCACCCCTACTAAACACGCATGTGTGTCTATATAGTAACTATATCTATGTAAATAATTTGTTTACAGAACAAATCTACTACGACAGGACACAATCATTGTTATGCAGGTCACAAGAAGTGCTGGAGGAGGTTTTCATATTTACTTAAGTAAAAGTAGCAATACCATGCTGTAAAAATACTCTAATTACAATTAGAAGTCCTACTTAAGTAAAAGACAAGCTACTTTTTCTAAATATTGGTCCTGATTCAGAAATATGAAGCCTGTTGTTGGATTGATTCAAAGTATCTGAAGTTAGGAGAATGAGGAGTTATTTTCTTTGGGAAATCTTTGGGTTTGTGGAAGGTATTAAGTCATTCCAAGTCAAAAGGGTTGGCTGGTGTATTACTATGTTTACAAAAAGTGGAGTAATGAGTCATTGGTGTTAAAGTCGAGTTGCAAATCTTTGTTGATTTTCAAGTTGAGTCTAAAGTCATCAGATTCATGACTTGAGTCTGAGTCACACCTCTGCAGCATTAATACAGAGCTTGGCATTTTAATTGTAAGCTTGCATGGATTACGATTACAAGGTGTTTCCAGCCCGCGGCCCTTTGCTGCATGTCATTACCTCTCTCTCCCATGTTTCCTGTCTCCCTCTTCAGCTGTTAAGTTTTCGAATAAAGGCAAAAATATAATTAAAACGATTTACTGAAATTAAAGAATCCTTGAACAACCCCCACCTCAGCTGCAAAATGACAGTTTTCAATGCTGTTGCATTACTGTCATTCACTTCAACTCCTTGCCCTACTTCCCATATGGTCCTCCACACACACACACACACACACACACACACACACACACACACACACACACACACCACTTTGCAAAACAGGCAAGCTGTGACTGCACGATAACACGCTCAGAACCATGGAGAGCAAGCAGCACTCCAACCTTACTCATAGCCTCCAGTTCTAATGTGATGGATTCCTCCAGCCTTATATCTCCTGCTTCTGTGACCCTACAGTGTGTTGAAATGTCTCAGATATACTATATCATAGTGAAGAACACACCTGGAACTTTGCACTAGTTATCCAGACACAGTAACAAAAACTTGGATCACACTGTTACACTATTACATTTATTTTCATTTATTTACTACAACTAAAGTTTTGGATAATTTAAGAGAGGCTGAAAAGCTTGAAGTTGAAGCTGCGATCCTTAAGTTATTTTATTAATATACTGAATCATGTATAGCAGCGATCAGCAAATAGTGGCCCGTGGGCCAGATCTGGCCCTCCAACAAAAAAAACTGGCCCATAGCTACATATTTTCCTTTTATAGTTTGCATCAAAACTTTTATATGATTTTTAATATATTTGCTGTAGAAAAGTATAGAAATGCAAGTCTTGTGTAATTTCCAATTAATATGACTGCTTAACATCTATTAATATTCCATGCCTCAAGTCCGCTCCACCTCTTTCTGATCCAAGCTGCCAATGTGAATAATACAGATAATTAATATAATCCACTTCATTTAAATAAAATAAGTATTCCCTTAATTCAAACACAGTTTTGATTTGACAGCTTCAGCCTATTTAACCAAAAGCTATATTTGTCTCAGAAATAGAAATAGGTGGCAGTCAAACAGGAATGGCACAGCAACAATAAATAAAGCAGGCCATTGTTAAGGCTGGTCACTTTAAACCTGTGGTCTCTAAGTACAACATTTTATATTTACGTGCATTTTTTCCCCCCTCCAAAGTATTAACATCAGTCACAGCAGCTCAGCTAGGCCTTACTTATTAAATTACATTTTGCCATCAGATACAATACTGTAGATGTCGGCTGAGAGGCTCCAGTGATTTTTGTGACAGCTGGTTTCAGTTACATGGATGATGGAAGGAGGACTCACAGGTGCATGTTGCTCCAAACATCATTAGTACATATAATGAAGTTCTGTTAATTGAACTGTACTCTGATCAAGCAATCCAAAATGCACAGACTTACTCTGCACTCCAGAAGGTTTGCTTGACTTTAACGGGGGTAGCACTTTGTAATCTTGAAATCTCAAGGACAAGTTGTCCATCAATCAATCAGTTCCTTAGGAAAGGCCTCTAGTTTCTCAACAATATCCACCCATCCTTTCTCTTCGCAGCTGACCAAAAATGCAACATGGGCAATGAAATCCTCCTTTCGCAGAATGCAAAGATGGTCAGCTGCAGTGCTTGACTGGCTCTCTTGAAGGAAACGTATTAGCTGGTCATAAAGTTCCATAAAGCACCCCAGGCCATCTCCCTTACTTAACCAACACACATCGTTGTGCAGCAGGAGATTGTTATGCGCTACAGCATCTGATTCCTTCACCAGCTGTCTGGAAAAAGGTGGGGGTGGGTGCTTGATGTTCTTCTGACAAAGCTGATCAGACTTGTGGATTTGGATTTTTTGGTCCAATGTGTCAATTTGATAACAAAAAAGATTACATAAAATAGATGTGGAACAAAATAAACAAACAACAACAACAAGAGGACAAAACATAAATAAAATAAAATGACTGACATACTTAAAAAAGAGGTTGGATTGGATGGTATTTGTTTCTTTGCATGTTTCAAAGTGCTTTTGTAAGTGGGCTGTGTATGTGTGTGTTACGTGGGAAATGTGTGGGTATGCACAAAGATGTATAAAAAGAAAGAATAAATTATAATTAAAAGAAAAATCTTTGGACTATTTTCATCAGTGGATTGATACATAATAATGAAAAACTATAGTCTGTGCTTCACCATTAAAGCAGCTTTTTTGTGTGGGAGACACACGATAAAGTTCGTTACACATTTAATAGTAGCCAAACAAACTGGATAAATCCATAAAGTTCTTAAAATAACTCCAGCACAGAGAAAGCAACACAAAAATAAAGTTTGGAAGGTTATTAAAACCAGCCGACAAA
Source organism: Micropterus dolomieu (assembly GCF_021292245.1). NCBI lineage: Eukaryota > Metazoa > Chordata > Actinopteri > Centrarchiformes > Centrarchidae > Micropterus > Micropterus dolomieu. Next base: position 28,738,609 of record NC_060156.1, read on the forward strand.
AGCTGTAGATCAGCTGCAGCACTCACGTCTGTGTCCGCCTGCGCTGGAAGAACGGGATGTTGAACGAGCTTTAATTACCTGCTGTAATCAGCTGTTCTGCTGGTTTTGGAGAGGAGACCCACTTCGGCTCCATGTAGAAACTTCTTGGCTGATGAAAACTTAAAACAACAACTTCGGACCCAGTATTTATCATAACTCCATCAGCTGTTCACTGTAAACACACCGCTGCAGCTGGATGCTATTTCCCAGCTATAAATTTAATGCCGACATACGATCTCAGGTGGGCATCGGCGAGACTTGTGACTGTTGATTGTGATTTATCGGTTTCCTATGAAGATAGAGTGGAAATGCGGGAGAGTAAGAGAAAGGTGATGACATGTAGCTCAGCCTTTGTACATGGGGCATGCGCTCTATCAGTGAGCTCAATGCCGCATAAACTATTATATTTTTTATTTTTTTTTATTTGACAGCACGTCTTACAGTGTATTTAGATCTGTGCAATTAACAATATAGCAGCGTCAGATTTAGAACTTTATGTTGGTCACATACCTGAATGCATAAGATGACCTCATTTCTGTCTAAGATGAGTAATGAATCCATTGTTGCTCCATCTGTACCTGCTTTATCTCCCTAGGTTTGTTTGCAAAGATTACAGCGGTCACAGACCAACCTTGCAAGCTTTTTTATGCAACCGAAGGACATCTCCCACTTATGCTTTCTCTTAATATTCAGTGTCCTGAATAACCGCTGAAGCACAGCATTCCTCCCTGCTTTTATATGACAGAAATGTCAAGTGGTCCCAGCTCCACACTCAGAGCTAGGTGATATATTATCTCTCAAATACAGCCTTTGGGATATTTATTAGAATATTTCACTCTGCCAATTCATCATGTAAATGTTGTTCCCATCCGACCAAAGTGCTCAGTAAAATATTGAATTGAGGCACAGCATGCACTCCATTTCTTTACCTTGTCATTGTCAAAAGATGAGCATGCAGAAGTCATTTAGGGTAAATATGTTTTATATCCATGAGACCAAAACCACCTTAGATTGGAAATCATACAGAGTTGGTCCCAGGTCAGATTACGGGGTCTATCAGGCTGACCTTCACTTACAACATGAATAAGTAGTAAACAAGAGGATATATATTGTATATTGTATGCACTTCACAGTGACAACCACAGTTCATAGAGAAGTATTACAAAACCCTTGGCACCTAGTTTGTGCAGTTGTCTCGATTTTGTTTGAGGGGTCCCACAGTGTCAGACTTTGAAAACCTCTAGTTTGAGAAGACTGAAAATTGGTAACATATCCTCTGAAGAATAGGCTTGTTTTCACAAACCTTATAGCTCTGGTCAGAAGACTGATTGGTCAACTTGGCCATGCCACCGGCAATAGTGAACAATGTGGTGTAGAGCTACTGTATGCTGTCAGACGCTCAATCCCTGCACCAGTGGAGACCTCAGGCTGACATACAGCACAAAACCCCAAACTTATTTTGAAGCTCACAGAAAAGGACTCACCAGAGGATTTCCTTCATGCCCTGGCTTTTAACCCATCAATCTTTCAAGACACTTTCCAGCTTTTGTACTTCTGTTACACTCTTCCTGCTTTGTTATAATGCTGAAGTTTTAAATGTAGAGTTTTTATGTTTCAAGGATGTTCAGAAATCTTGGTGATTTTTGTTGAACCAAACATAATGTTTTTCAAACAAGTGCAGTGTTTTCCCCTTCTGAACTTGGCATAGTTTGCATTGAAAACTTTTGGGACAGAACTCTACCACAGTTCAGGTCATTTCCCTCTTGCTTTTGTTAAGAGCAAATTACCTTGAAAAGTGAACTTGTTGCTGCCTAGGAATGAATTTTTAAGTGCAGAGTAATTTGAAGTCTGCTCCCAACCTATTGCATGTTCCTTTGCTCATGATGAAAATCCAAAAAGTCCATATTACTTTATTAGAATAAGTGTTTGCATTTGTACAAATATCATGTGTCGTAACATCTTCATCATCAGTGGCATTTTTAGTGTGGGAAAAAATATTGAGGCAACAACTACTTCGGACAGATGCAAAAGAAAATAGAAAATGATTTGATGTAATTTGCTAATGAACTCATAGTAATTCTCAGTTTTTGACAGTTTACAGCTCTGTCTGGATGACTCCTGCTGCTTTCACGTTTGGTTTTCCTCCCGGAAAGTTGCTTGAGATCCTGAAAGCCTGTTCTTGATCAGGTACCATCCGCTCACAATAACACACAGAGAAACAAAAAGCACTTTCTCTGACAAAATATCAGCTAGCCATTTTTTTTCTTGGAGAACCACCCCAAGACGTTTAATCTTTAATCGTTTTTCTTTATACGGCAGTTTTAAATAAAGCATAAATACTAACATCTGCCAACTATAAGCAAAATGTTGAAAACAGCACTTCAAAGCCAATCAAATTGCAGTCCCAGTAGCTCACCTGTTAGAGCATGTACCATATATCAAGGCTGAGTCCTTACCGCAGTGACCCAGGCCCTTTGCAGCATTTCTCTCCCCTGCATTTCCTGTCTCGCTCCACTGTCTATATTAAATAAAGCAGAAATTCCAAAAAAAAGGCAGTGGTGCAACACGGAATCAGCCCCACTTGGCATCACATTTGTGCCATCTGCTTTCATTGACACAAGCTTTGGGCATGCATTGTTGTTTTCCCACACTAGGGGCATATGACATTGCGAGCGTGGGGCTGTAGCCACATGGCAGCCTCCGGAGACCAGCGCAATAAAAATACTGAATTTAAATAGTACAATAATGATAAATAAAAAACAACAAATGAAAATAACTCCCCCCAAATGACCTGTTGCCTCTTTTAGCCATCAGCTCAGACCATTCAGTTAGCAACAGTTACACAGTGCAGGAAAAGGGTTATTTTCTCCATCTGAGATATGGTGAATAAAGAGCTAGAGCAGAGAGGGTTCTTACTGGTCTCCAGGGTGATAGAGTATGACAGTGATAAATACTCTTAACACTGACATGGCTGAGCACTATCCCTAGTGCAAGCTGTCACACTAGCACAAATATCTAAAGATAATAAGAACTAAAAACACAGGAGGAATACAAAATGTCTGCTGTATGAATTGGAATAGATAATGCAGAATTATATATCTGGCTTACTATTCTTGAAAATTTTGCATGGAATAGCAAAAAATTGCAGCACTGCTTGAATCAAGCAGAATATGGCAGCAACTGAATACACAGTCAGGTTTATGGATACGTTACAATGGTCCAACATAATTTCCTTCTGTAACTCCACACAGCAAGGTCAGCACTAAAATGGGGTTACACTCCCGTAGCCCTGTTTGGGATTGTCTCATTCACTGTGAAGAGACAGTCCTGGATGGTTCCATAGAAAAGCTCAGGCAAGTGGCAGTGCACTGCTTAACGATTAACCAGATGTACATTTGCCTACACAACCAGTTAGTCTTCATTGTAAAGTATTTTCTCTTGTAAAACCAAAACTATTCTACTTCAAAACTACTAATCTCACCTTTGTGACTTGCGGAGCTGTTAATGACTCTACTTACCATATATAAAGTAGCAGCCCACCCATCTGGCTTCTCAGTCATTGGATGAAACCAATGACATCACCAATCATCAATCACGTGTGATTGGTTGGTAGATCTGTCGTTATAGGCAACCCTGGACTTTTATAAATACAGGCTTTTGTAAACCTCTCCCTAATAATTAGAATAATAATGTATATAATAATAATAATGTATAATTAATAACCCTGTATTAATTATTCTGCACTTACTAAAGACTATATTCATGTGATATAGCCTATATGTTGCATGTTGTATTCATGCTATTAGCTTACACTAATTAAGGACATGAATGTATGAGGCACATGTTGATTAATATAATGTAAGTTTTTTGTTTTGTTTTTAAAAAGGCAAATGCAAAAAATAAATAAATTACAAACCATTTACAAAACGTATCAAATGCTGGGCTGCAGGATGAAATATCTGTCTACCTCTGATTCTTGTGGTGGTGGCTGTCAAAACATGATCCATTGTACTGACGTCTGTGATGCCTCACTTCTGGCAGCTGTAAACACAAACAGAACAGACAATCAGTACTGCGTGCTTACAAAGTAGGTTTTCATTGTCATTTTACAGAGTTGTAAAATTAAATTAAAGCTGCAAGCAGCGTTGGGTACGCCCTCATATGTGAAGTATGACAATTCAGAGCTGCATCATCAGAGCCGCGGCAGCTTCAGACTCTGCACGAAGGACTTAACGTTACACACTAAAAAGTCCTCCTAAAATAACGCAGTGTAGGTTATTATTGACCCAACTCCTGGGTTAAAAGGGACCAACTAATTTCTGGGTTATTTCAACCCAGAAAATTGGGTTATTCTTTTTGACCCAACTTCTGGGTTAAATACCTGACCCAAATGTTGGGTTAAAAAAACCCAACATTGTAGTTAATATAACCCAACTTCTGGGTCAAAAGAACAACCCCAATATCTGCACTGGGTTGCACCAACTATGTGTAAGTTCAAACTAGTTCAAAACCTAGTTTGAACGTAATTTCTAGTTTACGTGCTACTAACATTTTAAGGATTGCACCAGCTGAAATACGTCCAACGTAGACATAAGTTACAACTTAAATCTTACACTTAGTCCTTAATAGGTGTAGAGTCCTCCATAAAATAGTCAAGTGGTTGTCATGGCGTATCGTTTTGAAGGGGGGGGGGGCTTGGATCAGGAGGAGCAAATTATACCGGGCTCTTTTGCGTAACCGAGCACACACAGTCTGGATCACAGCTCATTTCGGTTAATGAAGCAAAATGCAGATCACAGACTGGTTAAGTTATGAATTGAAAATGTAGCGAAATTAAGAGTAGATTACTAGCCCAAAGAAAATATTGGATTAAAGAGTAAATATATAAATAATAAAGGAACATGAAAAGGCAATGACTTATTTTTATTTATTTATTTTGCAAATTTGCGTTAAGTTACTCCCCACCCTGCTGCAGGCGCCCTCACTGCTGTCTTCAGGTAGGCTGTAAATAACAGCAGCACAGAAGAACAGTCTGTAATATTGAGGCACTTAGCTGAACCTGCCTCCAGCAAACTCATATTTTTTCTCCCGTAACTTTTCAGCATCTCCTTTGCGTTGTGTCGGATGTGAACATAGATTTTGAAATGTGAGGGGCTCTTACCCGTATATAAGTTATAATGTTACAATTTCATCTGCCCATTATACTTTACCGTTCGTTACGGGCACCGTTAAATTACGTCTATGTTGTAGTTAACGGTTTTACCACTCGATGTCACTGTGAGACTAGCTGTAGGTTGAGGTTTCATAGTTATCACCTAATCATAATTATTTGTCCTTGTATACGTACCTTTTTGTTGGTGTTTTGTTGCTATTTTTAGCCTCTTCAGTACTGCAATCGTTGAAAGAGAGAGAGACAAACAGATAAAACCGTAATAAACTCTGTTAAGAATAGTGCTGTTCACCGATTGGCCATGGGATGCGTTAACGTCATTTTCTGCGACACTTTTTTTTATTGTTTAGTGTGGACTTTGCACCCTAACTTAAGGTAGAACTTACGTATCGCTGGTGCAACAGGCTGCTGTGCTGAAATAACGCAGAAATTAGTTGGTCCCTTTTTAACCCAGGAGTTGGGTCAAAAATAACCTAACTTGGGTTACTTTGCCAGTATGCCTTATTTCAGAAAATAAAACTTTGTTTTACATTATATCTGTCACGGTGTGGTGCAGGCAGAAGAAGAAGAGAAGGAGTTCAAGTTCCAGTTCAAACGTTTTACTACTCAAGTAACTCCAAAAAGGTACAGATAGGCAGGACACACACTAAACAAGACTACAAAGTAGAACGGCCAAAGACTGACTGAACTGAAGGAACTAAATACTAACACAGATGAACATTGATTAACAGGTGGAACAGATGATGATGATGGTAATTAACTAAACACAGGTGATGCAGATGAACTAAGTGACAGAAACCATGGAAACAGATGAGTGGCTGGAACAGAACAAAGGAAGACATGTGACTAGGGGTGACTGTGACAATATTACACACTTCAAGCACTTTTACATTTTTATTGCATTAAATTAAATTAAACTCTGTATAAAAAATTGAAAACCACAGAACTACCACGGCTAACGCTAGTCTCAAGGTAGCAACTAAGCCATGGTAATTTTTACAGCAAATGGAGCTAAACTAGCAACACAGAAAAGTTTACGTTACATCAACACTGAAAATACTCACTTACCTTGAATACACGACAAAGTTGCACCGAAGAAGCACAGGCCAAAACGGACCGAGTGTGAAGCGACAGTTATTTCAAACGTGAGAAAATTCCAGAACAACTGCGGGATGGTTGCTATACATTCATGCCTATAAAGCTAATTTCAATTTGAATTTGAGAGAGAGAAAGCCAACCCTATAACCCAGAAAATGGTTACTCTCTGAAAAAATAACCTATAATTTTAACCCAACACAACTAATCCAGAAAATGGGTTGAAGAAATAACCCAGGAGTTTTTAGTGTGTACTTCCTGTGTCCCCTATGTGGTGCTAGAGAGCACACAGTAACTATACGTTATGTCCCAGTACATCAAATGTGGAACACGTCGTGAAAATGTTATTTATCACATTATGGATGTCACACAGAGCTAACTTCAGGGGGAGACTTTTAACAAGCAGGTAAAGTTTGGTACAGATTGGAGCATGTACAGTGAAGTTACGACGAATTTCTGTTTCATGGTGAAGCATGGAACTTTGACGCCACGCTGCAGATACGCCTTTGAGGGAAATCTCAAAAGCTTTACAACATGACATCATCAATGTGTTAGGGTTTTTTTGAGATTGTTTTGAAGTAGATACAGCCAACCTGCAAGAAAAGGTTCATTACCGCTTGGATGTGTGCAGGATCGGACATCATAAATTTGGTACAGATGTGAGCGCGACACTGAAGTTATAACAACTTGGATGAAAACTCACCGTTTGTACAACTTTTAATCATCAGTGGGTTTATACTGCACAGCACACGCTTGGGAAAGTAATTTAATGTTATCTGACACACAAATCATGGCTGGAATAATGTTCTGTGGCTCAGTCCGAGCCATTTTGTTTGTTTTCCATTTAGAGAGCCAGGGCTGTGTACCAGATCCTTTTTCAGCTCACACAGAGATATTCCCTGAATTTAGCATATGACGTGTATTGGATTAGAATGGTTTACCCCACATTTAAGAGAATATGCTGAAACAGATTATCAGACAAGTCTGTTTGGTTAGCATTGTGTTTGTTAAACTGCAAAGGGTAGATTACTTTTAAAGGGTAACTTTGATATTTTTCAACCTGTAGTTGGCAGCAGTGAAACAGCTGCGATGTCATCCTTGTGGGCAATTGCACTCCATCAAAGAACGTCCACTAAAGTGTTTGTTTTTGCCACTGACAGGCTCAGGTTGTTTTTACAGGAGTCTGACAACATTACGGAAAGGATCGCTAAAAAGATAGACTTTTTAAAAGATATAATCTTTTTTTTTAACCAGAAACAGTTGCTAAATCTCTCTTGTCAAAGCCTCCAGACTCCATTGACAACAATAGTAATTTTTCTTTCCTTCAGTAATTTGTATTACTGTGGGACTTTGGTATTTTTAGCCCTTTAAATACACCAAAGTCACACAATAGCACAAACCAACTACTGGAAATGAGGCTAAATAAAACAGACTAAACACAGACAACACAAACAAAATGATGTTGACTTTAGACTGTAGGAAAAGTCTTCAATGTGGGAAATTACTTTTCTCTTGTGGGCAATCCAGAATTTTAATATTGAGAAGCCACAGGGACTAGATGTAAGGCTAAAGTTGTAGAGTACAACTAGTGGAGTTGTAGAGTTGGCAAGGCTCCAGGATATTTATCTTTGAATCATCCTCCCAATGAAAAGACTTGGGAAGCAAATAGATCCATAAATACAGACGGGTTTTCAGTAGCTTGGGGCTGTGTAAACGAGACAGATTTATTTATAACACTGCTCTGTCACTGCAAATGAAATAAGGCTGCATAATTGATGTCAGGAAGATAAAGCGCTTGAGATGCGTCCAAAAATGGGCCTGGTCCTCAGAGAATTGTTTTGTTCTTTCATCAAGCTTTCATCAACTTCAGCACAGTAAGAACTGCTACGACTCCACATCCCTCTGGGTTTGTTCCGAGAAGCAGGTTTACTGAATTACAGGGAAAATGCTAAGTAACACTGGAGTTTTTTTTTATATCAAGTCATGTTCCAGATTTTAATAGATTATTGTAGGTTTTACTTTCCAGGTTAAACGTCATTAGTAGTAACAAAGCATTATGCATTCACTTCTGCTGTGTTTGCTGAATTAACAAGAAAATTATTTTAGAATTAGGAGATTAGATAAAGGATTTTTGCTATTTTTTCTGAATTAATAAGATAATTATGTCACACTTACGAGATACGTTTTCATGAAAAAAATTCTGCTCTTAATTATTGAGATAATTATCTCAGAGATAAATATTTATGAAAAAACCCAAACCAAAAGCTGGATTAAATTTAAGAGACGGGACATGTTTGCCTCCATGAAATCGAGCTAAATAAAAGCTTCTCTTGAGATTTTGAGGTATCTCAGAAAACAATGATCTGCTCTGACTTGTCACAAACTGAAAAATGGTGTTTGTATTAATTATTAATAGTGTTTGTTTTGTTTTGGTTGTAATATATAGCATTGGGTTGAAAATTATGATACTTATTCTTCAGTTACTTGTAACATGTAATGTGTACGTATACCATTTTTTCCAGACATAGTTTTTCCCTTTGTTCAAAGTGCCAGAACTCTGGGTGCTAGAGACAAACACTGTTTTGCATTAGCAGCTTTTAGTTTGATGTATTTTATTGATGCCCAAAGGGAGACACTGTGCCCTCCTTGTCCCCTCGGATTTGTGCACAGGCTCAGTCAGCCCCTGCATTAATGGCTCAAGGACATTTCAGCAGCTTGCTGACTGGATACGATGCTTAAAACCCCACAGGTGTTTACAGTACTTAGTTAACCCCACCAACACTTTGAGTTGGTCTTTTGGGGTATTATTAGCATGATTAATCATTACTGACACTTTGTTTTTCTTGTTTTGTAGGACATAGGGCCTATTGGACCAGATAAAAACTGGAAGGGCATTGGAATTTCCCTGCTGGTTATTGTGGTGGTGCTCTCACTCATTGGACTATCCATTGTTCTGCTGTCAAAAGGTGAGGTTCTCCACAGATCAGTCAGTTTCAACTTGTTATTCCTGTGTTTAGCATCCGTTATTTTCTATATCACATCATTGTCCTTTTATAGTTTGCCAGTGGTGCAGATAATATTCAGATTAAGTAAAATTATTAATGCCATACTGTCAAAATACTCTGTTACAAGTAGTTAAAAGTCCTGCATTGGAAATTTTATTTAAGCAAGTATTTAAGTATGCAAGTATAATCAAGCAATGTGCTTAACGTATTAAAAGTAAAAGTACAGTAGTAATGCCGACAAATGTCACCTGTGACTGTTATATCATATTATTATTACTCATGGATTAATGTAAAAGCAGGATGTTACTGTTGTAGTTAGTTGAGTTGGAGATTGATTGATTTACCCTGTGAAGATTTTTCTTAATCCTTTGTATATATATTTTAAGACTTAAGTCACAGTTGACGTTTGATCCATTGATGACAGTAATGTGTTTATTTTTTTCTTGCAGATGATGGTGGTAAACCCTTTGGTTCACAGTTGACACTGGATGACCTCTTTCAAAGAAACTTCCAAATACATGATCCAGATGCAAAGTGGATCAGCGGTAAGTACATACAAATACAAATTGCCGCAATCACTGCAATAAGTTCTGAAATGATATGAAAACTTTTGTGTCACATGCATTTAGTGTAGTCTTTAGTAGACTGTAGTGATGGTAAATATACCATAGTTAAGGTTTGAGCCAAACCTTGGTATGTGCAGCACTTGAGGATGAAAATGGTGTAGGTTTTTGGTTGGAAAAACATGTGAAACAATGGAAAAGGCATTAAATTTTTGCTATAGACTACAATAAACTTTATGTACAGTACATAGCCTACACAAGTTCGTACAAACATGAAACTGAGACCAAAATCTGTCTGTACCCACATCCTTATAACCCAAATGAGCCCAACTCATACTGCTAATTTTAAAGCACCAACTTGACATGATGTTATGTTTTCATTACTTTGTTATTCCTTGTTTAAAGGGAACAGTATATGTTTACTTTCATTAATAAACAATAGTTTACAGCAATTCTACCAGATCTGTGATCTGTGAGACTGTTCTTAAGCGCAGCAGTGCTTTGAACAAAACATCGGCTAACATCAGTTTGCTAACAAGGTCACAGTGACCATTTGAAAAAGCTGTTGCTTAGGAGGTGTAATGTTAATTTGCTCACCATCTTAGTTTTGTGTGTTAGCATGCTAACATTTGCCAAGTAGCACTAAACACAAATACAGCTGAGAGTGATGGCGATGTCGCTTTATTTGTACTAGGCCATAAACAAGTATTGGTCACATTTTAATTTTGACCTGATGATGGCGTAAGATGGGAAGTGAAAGGAACGCTGGAGTTACAGGTACATCCTGTAGGGAACATGAATGTCGCTACCAAATTTTATGACAAACCATCCAATTACAGTTGACATGAATGTCAAAAATAGTTATCATCCAACCAACTAACCGCATTACATTACAACATTAAACTGTAGATTATACAGCACGCTTATTAGTCTGAAATGAGGTAACTTTTTTGTGGGAATTAAATGCTGTGTTATGTACCACACCGGAGTGGCAAAAGATGTATTTGGGGTGGATTGTGGGTATATAGTATTCACATCCTGCTCTCTAGTGGCTGGCTTAGGCAAAAAACACATTGGTTAAGGTTAGGTTAAGGAAATATCATGGTTTGGACCAAAATCTTAATAAACTTGTATTGCCTCGTGTTTCAACTCACTGCTGACTTTTTCTGTGTTAAACCAAGACCCTGATCTGTCCCTAACCTTAACCGTGTTAATGCATGCTGCTTAAATCTGTTTCTGATCAAGGTACGCCATATTAAGCAAAAAGGGTCAGATGTCGCTTTAGCCTTTGACTATGAAAACAAAGCCAATTTCTAAACTGCTGAATCAACTGTGTCAAACAGAAGGTTCCTGAGCAAAATAGGCTTTATTTCTTTAGTGTTTTACATAATGTCTCCCTTTGTTTCCTCTGACACCAAAGATTAGCTTCTACATTTGCCCACACAAACATCACATGAGATACTGAATGTAACAACCAGCATCGGAAATTTATATGAAATTAATGACCAAATGTGATAAACTCAGATCACTAACGTTACAGACAGTCCGTTTTAATTTTGGAGCTGAGTACAAACACTGGCTTTTTTTCAGCACACACACAGAACTGACAGTGAGCAGACCATTAGGAGACATTCTCTGATGTGTATTGGATTAGGATCACATACCCCACCTTTAAGGGATGCCAGGAGAGATGTTTGTGTCACCATCTAACTTCTTTTTTTCCCTTAAGAAGCACATCTAACAGACTCTTTTCCTGCAGACACCATGAATAACATATCAGTTACCACTTTTCGTAATCTAATCCAATCCATTTTATTTATATAGCACATTTTATAAAACAGGTTTACAAAGTGCTGCACAAAGAATTAAAAAAAGCACATACAATACAAACAAATGGTCCAGAAACAATCGAAGGGCAACAACAGAAGACCAGACAGCTCTCATGCTGAGTTAGAGTTCATGCCTCTACAGGTCAAAACTGCTGCTGAAAAAGCGCCCCTGGTTTTTAACCTGGTTTTAGGAGTGACAAGCCGGAGCTGATCAGTGGACTTTAGTGACCTTGAGGGGTTGTAATCTTGTAAGAGGTCTGAGAAATAGCGAGTTGCCAACCCATTTAGTGATTTTAAAAGAAACAATAAGATCTTAAAATGTATTCTAAAATTTCACAGATTGTTGCAGGTAGCCCAGGTCCACAGGAAGGACAGCACCAGCCCAACTGGGTCCAAACACAATGACCTCAGTTGTATCTTCATTAAAATTTTAAAAGTTAGAAGCTATCCAGACCTGAATATCTATGGAATAGCCCTCTTCTTTTAAGGCTCTGATGAATGGTTTGTCCGTCGAGATGTTAGTATTGGTACTGTGAAGCTGTCTGAGATGTCCTTCTTCTGACACGACTGATGAAGCTCAGCATGTGTTCAACCAGGAAGACTGTCTTCAGAAAAGTTCCATTTTTTTTTTTTGTAAAAAGGTTGGCTTTCTCAAAAAACACAACTCATTTGCTGTTAAGTTGTTCTAGAAAAAAGTGAAAGGCCATGAGAACTTTCAATGACTCTTTAGAGATAGTATTCTCTGTTGTGCTGACCTTGTTGAAAGGTTGCCTTGATTCTGTCATCACTGTTATTGGTATGGGAATGGTTGTACATTGCAAATTCATTCAATTCACTTTCCTCTCGGCCCTGGTGTCCAGATTTTGGTGAGTAGGTAATTGAGTGAAAAGATAATGAGAGTGAGATTGAACAGAGTGAAGGAAGTGGTCTTAAATCTCACGTCTGAGTGATTTGCAGGAACCTGTAAAAGCGCAGGTGGGTCCAGAGAATAACTGGATCAAAGTGGCCTGCGGACAGACATGTCCTGGTTTCTATGTAGTGTCCGAGGGTTTTTAGAGTTTCAGTGGACCCAAAGATTACTATGGGCCCGAGTACAGACTAGCTAGAGAGAGTAGATTAGGTGTACTTCTCTGTTTATTCTCTTTTCAAAATAATTGTAACTCAGTTATTTGCTCAACCCCTCAGCCTGTTTTTATTTTCCATTTAACTCTTTTAACCCTGATTGTACACTGCACTGTAACTGTTATTATTTTTTAATGTGTATTTTTTCAATTTCCCCATGTTGCTTTTAAACTTTTTTATATTTCCCTGTTGCTTTTATGTTTTATGTAAAGCACTTTGAATTATCTTGTTGTTGAAATGTGCTATACAAATAAACTTGCCTTGCCTTGAGTTTTGGGGTTGCCTCTTCGAGAGTCACATTTCATATTACTAGTAATCTTCTCCATTGTAAATGTAAAAATACTGAAAAATTCAGCTTTAAGATTGGAAACCTCGGCCCTTGCAAATTTCAACCCAACTGAGTGCACAGCTCCTTATGCTTCAAGCTTCTCTGATTGCACTGAGCCACATTTCAGTGAAAGACAAATGGAGTGTTCATTGTGGCTATGAAATGACAGGTAGAATTCAAATAAACAAATATGAAAGCTGCTGCAATGAAGACAATTTTAATGTACCTCTGTAATAGCTTGATAATAAACCCTTGCTGCTGGCTGTTGTGTTCTCTGCACTCTGACACTGCAAAATCTTTATCACTCTGCAGAAACCGCATATCAGCAACTGACTGGAAAAATGTCTCATAAACTGTATTTTTAAGTCTTTAGTACAAGTGAAACATCTACCAATGTGTAAGAATGTGTGCAATGGGTTGTTGTTTCTTTTTTCCTATGCAAATCAGCTATTAACAGTTTAAAGCATAATGTGAATATTTATACAAGTAACTACATTGATTCAAAAGGGTCACTTGCTTCAAGAAAAATCACTCTACTGACAGATTTCTTTAAATTTTTATAAAAACATGACTAGAACTATATTGTAGATTACATTTGCTCAGATTTCACATTTCATTTATTCAGTATTTACGATAACATAATGCATTTTTTTCAAACATTTTTTTGACAAAATGTTGACGTATTAGTATGACCAGACCTAATTTGGACTCTCTGCTCAATTAGTGGATCTTTGTGTGTTTGAGAGCCAAGTACATTTGAAAACCTGCTTCATTATCACAGACAACAACTCACCCCATGGACCGCGGTGCCATTAATGTATTAATTCCAGCCCCATGACAGCTGCTTCACACTAAAATGATAAGTCAATCCAGTGTCCGGGGAAAAAGTATCCCATTACTGATTTTTTGGTGTTACATCAGGGTGGTATTTTTGCAGAGTTCCCATATGGTAGACAGTGAATGAGTGTGTTGCAACCATAACACACAGTATCAGCTAAGAACATCAAACCAACCATTTTTTTGAAGTGAACATATGTAAACAGTAAATATGGCCGAAACATGGATATTCACCTGGTAAATTTTTGAAAAAATTGTGTAATAACTGTTTATTAGTTTCTTCTCATCAAATTTACAGTTACAGTTGCATTCCAGGTGGATTAGAAGATATTCCGTTTATCATTATAATCAGTTGGATGATGGTTTTGATGGTGATATTGCTATTAAAATATATATTTTATACCAGGCAAGGATGAAAATACAATATTTTCCTTTATTGCATCTCCATTTACTCTTTAATAGCAAAATAAACAGGTTCATTTACAGCTGATTATATTTCTTAGCTTCTGATCTATCAAAGGAGACCAGAATTGCCTAATGGCCTAATGGCTGAGGAGTTATTACTGATTCATTTTGGATGTAATTTTAGGCGTTTTTCCTGGAAATAGTCTGTTTCCAAGAGGTTAAGGTTAGGAGACCTTAGTCATCATGGTTCCATAATAAATAACTGTGGCTTAAGTTAAGCTGCGGGTAAACTCCACCACATTTTAGTGACTGATAAGCACCCGGACCCCCTCCCTCTGAGGACTATAATAACATTGCTTGACTGTCAAAGTCATATGGACTCTACAGGGCTTTGTCACTTTAATGTAAACGTACAGTTAATGTGTTGATCACGCATTGTTTTTCTTTGGAAGATATGGACAATGATGATATGGATGATGATATGGACTTATCAGGACTAAATAAGTATAGTAAATATAATTTTTCCATTCAGCATTCATGTTCAAACCTGCTATTACACCCACAAGGATTGACAGCCCTGAAAACAGATAACTACCACCTACAAACAACTGACGATGTCTAAATCTAAAGATATAAAAGGGCACAGCATTGCATTGTGGGATCCTACAATTCCCACAATGCAACTCAATAAGGCTCATTAAAACACACATTTTAAACACACATTTAAAACCTACTTAAAAACAGCAGCTGTACAATGTCTATTTTTTTGTTGTTTAGAGTGTTTATTGCAGATGCTATGAAATATTTCATGTAAGTGTTTTTCCAAGCCAGTGGAACTTTATATCGTGTGCCTGATGGCAGTAACTGGAAAGAGTGGTGGAGGCTTTCCTGATAACGGAGCGGTTGTACAGTTCAGATAAGGGGGTTTGTGGTGAGCCTATGATCTTACTGCATTGGCTTATCATGCGGGAGATTTTGGTTTTATGTTTGATGGTGAGGAGGTTGTACCAGGATGAAATGTTGAAGGTGAGAATGGATTCAGTGAGTGAACAGTAAACCAGAGTTAAAATATCCTTGCTGACATGAAAGGTCCTTAGTTTCCTCAGCAGGTGGAGGTGCTGTTGTGCTTGTAGCATACGGTAGTTTTGTTAGCCCCTCACTGCGTGGCACATGTCCTTGGATACCCAGTTTGTAAGACAGGCTTTCGTTTAAACATATGTTGTCACCAAATCCAAACTGAGAGAATATCCCTCCAGAGCTACAGAAGGCATAAATTATAATGTTTTCACAGGCTGTGTAGAGTCCTTGTGTCTAAAACATTGAAGTGTAACATTAGGGTAAAATACCCACTTATGCATCCTGAATCAACAATGCTAAGTCAACAATGAAAACCATGTCTGGTGTTTTTAGCGATACAACACCATCAAACTTTATTGTTGCGTAACAGCGTTATAACGGGGGATTTCTTTCATTCTTGACCTTAGAAAACAGTGACAAGTCATTGAATAAATTGGGACACTTTTAATCAAGGCTGAGATTGCATGTCACCTTTATCCTGTGAGCCTTTATTGATGGAACTGTTGTCAACTCTGGAGGACAGTAGCCCCATTTTCCAATTACTTTTGCTGCAAAATGTTTTATATAAGCATTGATTTGATACATGCACAGAATATAAATATGCAAAAAGGACGGCGGTTTGTTGTACTGTGGGTAAGGTTTTTTGGATGACAGGAGCCCCTTTGAGGATTTCCTTGCCTGTTGAACACAAGCAATCCATCTGTCTTTCATATTTATTTTCCTGTGATTATACTCAAAAGTGTTCTGAATTTTTGCTAGTCTATAGCCCTCTTGGCTGAGATTGATGCCTCAGAGCTTATTCATTGACATTTACATGAGATGGGGACATTGAAATGATTTAGGCTTGTCAAATGCATTAATGGAATCAGGCGTCCCTGTAGTGTGTTGGTTTGGGATTAGACTGGAGTTATTGCAGGCATTCCTGTCAATGTTTCCACTGTTGAAAGTTGAAGTGTAATCTCATTCAGCTGGCTTGTCTTAGACAGATCCTCCTAAATGAGTCTTTGCTGTTGTTGTTTACCTCTCTTGTCAACCAGTCTTCTCAGGGGCTCAACTGGCATCTGTCCTTCACCTAATTTTCTTGCTTGTTGTGTACTGAGTCATTATTGAACCTTTTCAAGTATCTTTGATGCATGCTATTGGCCGACTTGACCCATTGTTTTTGACAATGCCCAACATATTAGTGATTCTGTTGTGTCTGTGCAGAAAGTAGTGTTCCCCTTTGTGTAGCAACTCAGAAAGTAAGGTTATAGAAGTTGGTGGAGGGGTTGAGTAGCATGAATACTTGCATTCTATCAAAGTGCCAGTGTTAACATATTCATGTTTTGCAATGTGTTAACATTTGCTACAGTAATTAGTGCTAAATACAAAGTACAGCAGATGCTAATGGGAATGTCAAAAGTTTTAAAGGTATTTGGTTTTAAAGCAAAGTATTGGACCAATGAAAATTTTGACCTGATGATGGTGTTAGATGAAAAGTTAACAGATCATCAAAAAGAGTACACTACATCCTGGGGTGGACATGAATCTAAATACCAAATGTCATGACACTCCATCCAATATTTGTAGAGACATTTCAATAAAACCCAAATGTCAACTTGCACGAGGCATCACCAAAGTCAGCAGGGTTCATCATATGGGAACCATGAATGTCAGTACAAAATTTTGTAAAATATTGTTAATAACAATTCAAATACATTGTCAATGAAGAAAATCCAGAGTTTTGGAGAAACGTCTAAAATCAGCATTATGTCTGGTGATGGGGTGGATGAGACCAGTGTATTGTGCTGAGGCATTGTGCAATGTTTGTACATTTAATCCTGCTGCTGCACTCTACTGATACTGAATTTGAACACTCCTCACTGCTGAACTTCCAAACCACAATCAGACTACAAATGATCAAAACAGCCTAAAGCACACTGTTAAATATGTACATAAGAATTCATGTGATTCACTGAATCAACACAAAACATCAGCTGTTAGGTTAAAACACATCATTATTTATTCTGACTCCCATCGGCCATGCAGGTCCAGACATTAGCAATGGTAGGGGCTTTTCAGTTACATGCAAATTAAGTCAAGTGGCCACATAAATAATGCAAACTTTGAGCACCACATGACAGACAATCCATGTAGCTGAGGTTGCCACAGCAACACATGCACTGTTGGGTATAGCTTAAATTAACGGAGGTGGAGGTAGAGACAGCCTTACTGTGAGCTCTCTTCTCAACAAATCCCAGTTTTCCAGCAAACTGAATTATATTTTGTTGGTTTAGAAATTGGTAAGGAGAAAAAAAGACAAGCCCATTATAAACTCCAACGTGCTCTGACATCCAAAAACATTACTTTTTACTCCTTTACTCTGGAATCTGAAATCAAGTCTTTAACGCTTTCACAGTTTAACAATCACATAAAGGAATCTCACATTTGGAATGCTGGCTTCTAATCTACTGAATTGTTTCTTGGTTCAGGGTCTATGTGTTATCTGATGTAATTACTCAAACCTTTTAGAAACACAATGACGTGCAGTACTTTGAGCCTGTCTGTTTTTGTCTTAGATGAGGAAATCATCTTTCGGAGCTGGGATGGAGACATTTTGAAAGCCAACACACACAGCAACGAGACAGAACTCCTGCTGAAAAACACAACATTTGTAAGTTTCTTTAAAAATGTGAGCGATTCTTCAAGTGCATTTATATATTTTCGCTCATTTTCATTGGGGATCACAAATCTGTATAACAATCAAGATGCCAGTATCAACAAAATGACACCAAGCAAAAACAAATATTTTAGAGAATTTTGCATGAATATTATGTTATGTTTTTTATTGTATGGAAAATACTATTTTTATTATGACCAACCTTTTATTTTATGAGCGTTTGCCTCATTGTTATTATGGCTGCTCACTTAGCAGGACGCTTTGCTTCCCTCAGCAGGTATTCTGACACTTCTAAGGTTGGGGGTTGCATCAAGACAAAAAAATGTATCTGTGAAGTATTCTTAGTTATAGAGAGTTGAATGAAAAAAACTGTCTTGTTGTGAAACAGAGATCTCATTTATCTCTTGTTCTACCCACAGGCAACTTTTAAGGCCTCAAAGTTTGAAGTGTCTCCAGATCTGAACTTTGTTCTTCTGGGATATGATGTCAAGCAGGTAAGAACCTCTTAATATTTTGGTTGCATAAATTCTTAAACTGGGGTTTCGCTTGGGGTTTGCTAATGCTACAGTTCATGAACTAAAATGATCAGATGTGACCAGCATGAAGAGATCTTGTCTTATCTGTTCTGAGTCAGTGAGTTAAAGTCAACATCGATCCAGCACAAGGGCAAGGGCAGTTTTATAAATATGAGAACAAATGATTTATTTGTGAGAAGAATAAAACTGTAGCAATTCATAAACACTACAACAACCCTGTGGGCGATGATATTTGCAAATATTAATATGTATTAAAAGATAACTATGAAACATGTTAGGACTTGGCCTATTCAATGGAATATTCAAGGGGTATATTTTCTCTTGATAGTATCTGTATTGTGTAAGCCCAGCGCAGTGATGGAGGTTCACAAGTAGCTGTTTGTGCCGAGTCATCACTCAGTGCACTTGTTTTTACAAGTTCTAACATGGGCCAGGTATTAGCCTAAAGGGCAGTTTAAACAGGAAGTTGTTGATGTGTGTCACTCATCAGATGCACTTCCATTTGCGCAAATGTAATAATCCACAACAACTCTGAGACACGCACATGTTACGCGTGTCACTATGCTGCCCACTACTCTTTTTATGCTTCCAGTTTCACATATGCAATGGTGAGCGAGGGAAAGAAAGAAAATCAGTTCAGCTGTGTGGCTTATTGATGTGTTAAATTGATTCGTTCTAGGACAACAATGGTGCTCTAAAGGACAGAGTGAATAATATATATCAGGCTTTGGAGACACACAATATCTGTTTGTGGGATCAATTCATTGTTTATTGTTGTCTTTTCATGGAATTTAAAGAAAAACTTAAACTATCACTAAGTACCCCCTGCCCCAAAAAAACACCAGCATTTGAATATGGATCAGTGATGATACAGACAGGTCTTGTGAAAAATCGGCCTAACTAATTCTGTTCACTTTAATTGCTTTTTTTCATCAGTGGCCTATATTTTCTGAATAACTGTTAGTTGATTGACTCCACAACCACACCTCTTTTGATTGCTGATATTCACAGTTCTTAGTAGTATTTGTTAAAAAGAATGCAGTGAATGTAACATCAGGTTCGGTATTTCAAAATGCATGTCTAGCAAAGTGGACATTTTAGTGAGTAGACAGGCAGTAATAAGGCTACTGTAAACTGTATCCAAGCATGACCCAGAATAGCATCATTTCTTTGTTTTTAGACATGCTTGTCAAGCTAAACCCAAGTCTCAGCAAAGCTTTTATGTTTTATCTGAGTTGTTGTGGTATCTTGTTTGTGAATGTTCTGCGAGGAAATATAATGAAACAAAAAATTTTTGTCCAGATGTAGGTAACATTTACTGCACTGCACACGTTCAGTCAGAAATAAACAGACATTAAGTGGACCAGGAAGTGGACAGTGAAAAAGCAAGCTTGTTGTCTTAAGACCACATTTGTCTGCTTTTATTAGACAATGTTTTTTTCTCTTACTTTCCCTGATAATCTCTGATTGTCACTTTACATTCACTTCTGCACTTGTATTTAGAATGAATTTCCTTTGTAACCACTGCAAATGATAGGTGTATACACTTAAGTAACCGTGTTGTTGTTGGCTTTCTGCAACATTGTGA
The DNA here is from genome assembly GCF_021292245.1 of Micropterus dolomieu. Lineage (NCBI taxonomy): Eukaryota > Metazoa > Chordata > Actinopteri > Centrarchiformes > Centrarchidae > Micropterus > Micropterus dolomieu. Next base: position 28,758,862 of record NC_060156.1, read on the forward strand.
TTGCTTGAATGTCTCGAACAAGCAAGCTTGTTTTGATAACTAGGGGTGAGAGAGAAACACATTTAGTTTCTTGGTCATTTTGCATTTGAGATATTGAGAACTGCACATGTCCATGTTTTCAAAATAATTTAACAAAGAAGTCCGATTCAAATTTAGGTACATGAAGAATAAGAAAAATAGCTGCAGCATTTGTACAAATTAGAGTTCCTCCCAGGTCCCCTTGGTTCTGAGGAACAGAGAGCCAATCTGTAACACGAGTAGGACCTATCAAAGTTATCCTCAGTCTAATCAGGTCATTTTACTACCAAGGGTCTTGGGTCTGTGTTTCAATATGTGTGATACCCAAGCAGATCAAAGCATACTTGTGATTCCCTTGCAATGTGATCTCTTGTGCAATGCTAGACAACCAGTTAACCTTCAAAAGCTCTCCAAAAAACACACAAGGCTTGAATTTTCTTGTATTTTACCGGAGACAGTTTAGAGGAGACATGCCACTCAATCACATCCTCAGTACAACTCTATGCGGAAAGCCCGTAACGGTAAAGATGGTGGTTATCCCGCCCCTCCCGCTAGAAAGCCAATCGTCTGCTTTTAACAGCCAATCGTGTGGTTCCACTGACGTAATGGTCCACATTACTTCTACTGCGCATTCGCGGAAGTGGTGATGCATGCGTAATATTTGTATAATTTGTCAGGAAAAACGCTTTTTAAACCTTATTTTGGGGCAATGTTGTTAAACTCTTTCAGCAATTTTTATCAGATTTTAAAGCTGATTCTATTCATGTAGTTTTTATGTCCCGGTAACCAGCAAAAGTGCAGGAGCTCTCGCCCCATTCATTTAGATAGGAGCCTTGTCTTGTTAGTCCGAAATAGCTGCCCGGAAGCGTTGCCAGGATGGCTGCCGAGTGGCACGACTTGCCTAAAAGGACTTTGATTTTACTGAAGTTGTTTCCTCTTTTGGTTTTTTGTTTGTATTGGTTTGTTTTCTTTTGTTTTGTTTTGTAAAACTGAAACATTACAGAACGAGAATATAAATCAGTACCCAAAACATGAACATGCATACAGACATTACATATGATGCACATTACTATGTTACTACACAATTCCTATCAAAGTGTAAAACAAGCATTGTAGCCTACTACAACATCTACAAGTCACAAAACAATTTGTGAAAACAGTTTGTGCTCACACCAGAAGCGCTGCAGTGCGGCTCTGATGGGTCCCAGCGTCAAGCAGCGCAGAGCTGATGAACTGGGCAGGAAGTCAGACACAGGAACGGCAGAAAATCCCTGTACAGACTTCCGATTGTACATCAACAATAAACAGTTAAATCAGTCAAAAAAGAAACATTTTAACTACGTAGCCTACTTAATCATAGTAGAAGCACAAAAAGCAAGCACTAATCACCAAATCTAACCATGTCTGCAAAATCCAGCAGGCAAAACGCTCTTATTCTGAAATGCTCCCTAGTTGCTAGATGCACCAGTCAAGACGAGGAACGAAAGTGGGCCACAGAGAACTGTGAAGAATGCAGTAGAAGCACAAAAATGACATATTAAAAACATGTCAAAAATCAACTGAGTTAAACTTCATGGCCCACGGAGTCTCCCCCATGCACCCACCTCCACTTATGTGTTCACTCATTTCTTGGAATTAGTCTCTGAACCAAATAAACTACTGATTTTTGGAATTAGTTTCTGTGACTTAACATTCGTTCAGTCGTTAGTTCAGGATATGATTTTAATATTGCTGCTCTTTGCTCTGTGTCCACATTTGTTTACCCTTCAACATAGAAACAAATGACTCTCCTAGATAATGTCGTGAAGTTATGGCCATTTTAATCATCCATTTTAATCATTTCAACTTTATTTCTGAGAAATCATGTTTTGTCAGTTTGGAATGACAGATGGCTCTAAATACTACAATACCCATTAGCCTCTGTTGTCTTTGCTATGGAGAAAAAGCCTGTCTGATGCTTACATATAGAGCTTATACAGAGCTGTAGAAAAATGCTTCAATTCATCCAAAATTTACCCAGAATCCAATAGCAAATTAATTTAAGCTGCAGATTTTAGGTTTACTTTTGTCAACAGCGTAATCATGCACCGTGGGAGTTGTAGTTCTCCCCCAAGGTTTTTATGTACACAGACATGTTCCATCCAAGCCATAGTAGTGCTTCAAATGTGAGTCACAAACAAATGGGACTTTGACTTCTGTTAGGGTCTGTTTTGGACCGGGTCTAATTATTCGGGACCATGCTCGGCTCCCCTTCAGAGTGGGACTCAATTTCTTTAATGTAATTTAAGCCTATAAGGTTCGGCTGTTTTTTTGGACCTCTAGTCCAAAACCCTATAAACCCTATCTTAAAGTTTGTCACATATCAGATTCCTAATACCCCAGAAATGTGATGCAGGTCAAAGTTGGCCCTCCGTTATAGCCCTCCTCCGGAACAGTGCCTGGCTTCGGTGACCATGGGTTTTCACCAAGTGATGGATATAATCTGAATACGGTAATACAGAGTAGGTGCTATGTTATATGAATGAGGCCAATGTGGATCGAACAAGTGTTAAGTAGACCAGCGTCTGCTGTATGAAAGGAGTATAAACTAATCTTTAACTATAATACACTGAAAATTTGGCACTACATGTCTTGTACTTGCAACGTAACAAAAAACATATTTAAAATAACAAAAAATATGTTTTGTCAAACTGGCCTCTTGACACATTTTCAGACACCCAACAACAAGAAAATGTGGCAACTACTGCAGCTATTAAGGCACCATACAATGTTTTAAACAAATATAAATGGAGGAAGCAAAAAACACAACGTGTCGTTAATTGCATTTTATGAAAATATATTCAAAGCTATGTTTTCTGTGGCGTGCTTTAGTTTCATCAACAAGCAGCTTCCTTAATTAAAAAACACACATCTCTTCCACGAACTATTATGCTGGTACATTTTATTTTTGAAGGCGAGTGCTTGAAGAGAGTTCACATGTGCACAAAATGAATGAGTGGAATCACCAGAAAAAAGAGACATTGCTCTCCATTTATTGTCTGTCAATGCAAAACACTTACTGATTTAATCTAAGTGTTAGCAATGAATGTGCAGATCCCTGAGAATATCTCAGTCCTTGGAGAGCATTGTGTGTTTCACAATGAGAGAAAAGGGTACATTTTTGTCCTTGAGCTCAGTCAAAAGAAGTGAGTACACTGACAGATGGAAAGGGGATGAACACCTCTTCAATACAGTCCAACACAACATTATGATAATATTGTCATTTTTTGCCTCCTTTTTATATTCTCATGTCCCCCTCACTCCATTTTTGCCCCAATATATTTCTTAAATGGTTGTGATCTGGCTTATGTAAAAATAATCAAACATATTTTAAACAGTGATGCTTGATTAAAATTGTCTTTTAATATCTGAATGTGCTGTAAAACACACAAACTTGAACTTACTTGCTAACCGCAGCTACTGCGCAACTAGCCGACTTAGTGTTTCCCACAGAATTAGATTCTATTTGTGGTGGTGGCTGGGGGGTGGGGTGGGGGTGCACACCCACACTTTCTTTAAATAAATTTACATTAAATAATACCGTATAGAAGGTGCTTCACTACAAGTAAGGCCCTCAACCGCAGACCCGCACACGTGCGCACAATCAAGGTTTTGAATTATAGTGTATGATTTGTTGGAAACAACTCTAGCTTATACAGGTCTGATTTATTGGCCCGGCGATATTATGGGCTGATATGAGCTCTGCGTTTATAACTGCTAATTAATGATGATTAAATTGTCATGAGTCATGATGATTAACATGTCATAAATCATGTCATGAGTTTTGTATAGTTTCACCGGAAGGCAAATTAGTCAAAAAGCTAGTTAATGCGATGTTTATCAGTGGAGGAGCGCTAACGTCAGTGAGCGGTGTAATTACAGCATTTAACTTATTCTAAATATATCTGCAAGCTGCGTATCTGTAGTTACAGTCCAAACCAGAGGGGACATGTAAATAAACATGAGCTGAACAAGTATCTAACTAAGTTTCCAGCCAAACAAAGTTATCTAGCTCCTCTTGAAATGTGCAATGGTGTGAAATCTCAAAGTTGTAGACAGCCATGTAGTGGTTGAGAAACTTGCTGAGTGCTGGTAAAAGGATAAACTTGATGTGAATATGCTACATTGAGAGTAGTTATTATGGCAGATGATGTGTAATACACATGCTTGTTCTCTCTCTGTACTTTCTAGCAAATACTTATTTATTTACAGTTGTTTACATGGTCAGTTGTTGAGACCAATCTTTTTAACATAATCCATTCAGGAAAAGGTATTATAGCCCACCTACAGAACAGCTTCAAATATCAGCCTGTTCTAAGTAGTAGTTAGTAGATTACACAGGAAACGGGTCTGCTTTCCAAATAATTTTCAAAATCAAAATATCAGTTTATGAATTGGCTCTTTTTCAATTTAATATCAGTATCTGTCCCCCAAAACCCATATGGCTCTACAGGATTTACTCAGAGTCAGGTTTAGAGAGGAGGGGCTATTCACAGACTGGTCCGTCTGAGAGAGGGGCAAGGAGGGGCTGAGCGAATCGATGTGCTGTGTGCCTCTCTACAAAGAAATACGATTTTACGCATTTTAAATAGTAAAAAAGAAAATCAATATGTGGCGGTCAGTGTTGAATAAATCAATGAATGGGAAGCACTGTACTTCAGGCATTGGTTGTTTCTTTCAGCTTATCCTTGAAGAAACTTTTACCCTCTCTGCTGTGACACACAGCTGCACTCCCAGGCTAGCACTAGACTCTTAAACTGCCCCCTCAAGCCAGCCAAGTCTCATGGGTGAGGTTCGGCTGGCTTATGAAACAAGCTGGCAACAGAATAAAAATAACTGCGTCACTGCATCCGAGTGTCTTGGATGGGGTTAGCTGCCACTCTTGGCTCCCAGCAGCCAAGGCCAAGTGCCCACTAGCCAACAGACACTTAATTTAGCCATCCCAGATTCACTTTCAGCATCTGTACATTGGCAGAATAATCATGACCTGCTGCAGTTCCCAATTGTTCCAGATCAAGATATTATGACAGCATGTGCCGGCCATGTAGGCATTTACCCTTTGCTAAATTATAGCTTACTTTGCCAGTCAAGCTACAAACACAGCGGTTTGCAGTTTACAGTGAAAATGGAGGAATATTTAGCACTCAAAATTTTTAGAACAATGTCTTTAATTTCACACAGAAGTAAACAAGCTTCTCCTTTCTTGCCGCCAAACATGACTTCATCAAAATGACTTGCTGAGATGAGGACTATCGCTACCAGCTATAGCTAGCTTGCTAAATACTCTTAAGAGTGAGTTTGCTGAAATCACAATTGCTTGTTTTAAAAGGAGAACCCTGTAAAAGATATACCGCTAAAAAGGCTAAAGCAGCATCCTGACCAACTGATGATTCGTGTAGAAGACATAGGACTAAAGAAGCGGTATTGTTCTCGTGTTCGCGTGCTTGTTGGCCCAAATACTATAGTACAGAATTATAAATCACAGTAATTTTAATTAAATTTAACCTCATTCACATGCTTACTATAGAAAAATAAACTTGGATAAGTTTTTTGCTTTATTGTTAATATTTTGAAACAGTATGTTTCACTTTAATAAGAGAAAAAGCTTTTTAGAATGATGACTAAACCGTGGGTTTGAGGAAATACAACTCCATCGCAGGTGTCAAGTTTGGCTGGTGTTGCTGGGATTTAACTTCCCCAATAAAGAGTAGGACAGGACAACAAATTGCACCTCTGGGATAGTAAAGATACCTTGACCTTTACTGAGGTGCCAATGTTAGCTCTGGAATAGTGGCATCTTGGCTCTCACATGGTGAATGTACCATTTCCTCAGTGGGGCTTTTTGTAACCTCACAAAATAACCTAGGTAAGCTAATGATGTGCTCCTAGCATACAGTAAATACTGTATCTTTAGGTTACTACTGTAACTAGTTAGCTGCACAATACCAATTGGCACGCTGGAGTAGACACACCAAGGCTACTGCTACTGTAGCAGCAGAAAGGCAGTGGTGCAGAGTCTTTTTACTCTTTTGTTTTTGGTTTGGAAAGGGGATAGATACAAAGTATCTCTCTCACTACAGCCCTGCGCACACTGCTTTGACAGAGAAATCCAAATCTTGATGGGTCTTCTGTGCCAAGTTATGGTTGCTAAGATGTGATTGGACAATTGCGGTTCGGAGGAGGGGTTTAGTGAACTGTCAATTTCTGTCTGAATTCCCACAACCGCCAGATTACTGAGTTTTTCGTATGCTGTAGAAATCGTTGTTGATTCTGAAGACTTTAACTGTTCATACCAGCCAGAGTAAAGTCACTATGCCTCCACCACTCCCCAGCAGTCCCAGTGGGTCTTACTCTAAAATGGCAAAATCACAAAACAAACTTTGTGATGTGGCCCGGACACTCAAGGTTAGCTTCACTGTTTAACATGGTGTTTACAGAGTGACGATGGAATGGAGGATTGTTTGTGTGGGTCATGGGGATGTGGTCAGACACAATTATCAGAACAATCAGATCTACATGGACTGGTTCTCAACTGCTGATCCACATCACTTTACATTTTCAATATTCTATCTTTTTCCATTGTGTGTGCAGATTGTAATACAGTAGAGGAATAGTGTTCTTTTTTGTCTTTTTTTCTCAATTAAAAATGTTTATTGTACAATACAACCCACTAATTTTGCTGTTACTACAACTAGTGTAGTGTTATAATAAAGGATTAGAACAGTCATGTCACTCTGCGCAAATGATGCACCTACCTATAATTCAATGTCTTGTGCCATTGCATGTGTTTTAACCCAAATCATCAGACTGAGAGAAAAGAAACAAGCAGGATGACCCCTTATACAATTAATTCAAAGAAGTGATGAGTTTCTTTTCCATGGTTTAGAGTTTATATTTAAAGTAGTTTAAACCTCTAAGGGCCTGTGTCCACCATAGTGTTTTCACCAGCTGAAAACACCAGCTGCTGTTCTGAAAACGCCTGGCTTGGAGCGCTAGGGTGCACTTTGGAGGCGCAGTGGGGGGGATTTCGAGACGCAGTGGTTGCTATGATACATAATTTCTGTGGAGGTGATGTGCTGCTAGTAGTCTACCTAATTTTACTGAATGACAAAATGTCACCACAAAGTATGTAGGCCTACTTTCTCTGGCCCTGCTCTGCATGAAGAGAAGGCTGAAACATGTAGAGCGAGGTGACAGACTTGCTGTCCGTGGGTTCATGAGATTTTGCAGACGAGGAAATACCTCAGCGTTTCGTTGAAGAGCTGAGGCTTGGTGTGGTGTTTGTCCCGCCCCTACACTGTGATTGGATGGCTGGGTAAAAAGTGACAGTGACAAGCGGAAAAGGTCCTCAGCATCTCGTCACGCTGCTGCCGTTTTTACCATGCTGTACAAACATTGCAATGAACTGAGAAAAGACGTTGGCCTCAGGAAAAAACACTTTAGTGGACACAAGGCCTAATGGCTTATAATGTTGAAAAATGGTCCTTAAAATCAAACAGTAGGCCCAAAACGTGTTTCCCAAAATGAACCAAAAATATTTTTGCACATCTCATAATAACATTTCAGACCTCTAACGTTGTGTTTTGATCCGCTGCTCCCACACTTAGGCATCAGATTCGAGACAACCACTTTTCTTTTAAGGTAACTACGGTAACCTTAACAATCTGTTTCTGTCATTCGTTTGTGAGAAAGCGATTGAGCTAGCCATGCCTAAATTTGGAGTGCACATGTATTCAAGCCTTTATGGTCACTGAAACGGCCCAGAGAGAGCTGACAGGCAGGTTAGCGACTTTATCCTGTCAGTTTCTCTCTTTACAAAGACAAGTGTTGCAGTATGAGAGTCCTACCTGAAGAGAGGCTGTGAAGTCTTCATGTTACGCGATACGAGAACCACATACAACATTATTTTCGGTTTTTGAAAATAAGGTGTCTATAAAGTATGGAAATAAGATGATATTCACAGAAAGTATAAAATATATTACATGTGTCCAATTGGGAAATTGCTTATTCTATTTTCTATTCTTTGATTTAGGGTTTCTGGAAAAACATTAAATTTGTTGAGTTTTGTCGCTGTTTCATTTATGGCTCTACAAAGGGTTTATGATTAAATAGTTTATTAGAACACACATTGTTTACAGGCGTACAAAGTTCTTCATAGATAGCCTCTTAATTTTGCACCAAATTAATGCACTTAATCTTAAAACGTACCCTCGATGAGAGGTTCAGAGACCCACCCACCATAGTCTCTTAAAATCCTCCGGGAAACTTCAGCTTGAAATTAAGAAAGGCATTATATTTAGCACTAGACAGCTTCCTTGCAATAAATGTTCACTTAGTGAAGTCATATATAAATATTGCTGAAAATATGCTCAGCTACTCTGCAGTTAAAAATCAAGAAGTCTAATACTCTACAGCCAGACCACAGCTCGATGCTTTTAGTCAAATGCTACTATACTAATATACTTAAAATGACAATGCTAACATGCGGGTGTAATGTTTACAATGTTCACTGTTTTTGTTTAGCGTGTTAGCATGCCAGCATTTACTAAATTAGACTTAAAAGTACAGCCAAGGCGTCTGGAGACCCTGAATACCTAACCATTCATTAGTTTTTGAGATTTTTCACTTAGGACCACTGTTGAAGCCATGCTGCTAGCATGAATAAAAAATGTTCTATAAAGCAATGTGTGTCTTAGTATTGTTGTATATGAAATGTCTGGTTTTCTCAGGTAGCGGTTCGCATGGCTTAGAAGGCATTAAAATGATTAGTGAATTAATTTTATTTTGGTAAGAGGAAGTAGTGGATTAACACTCACTTCTGGTTATTGGAAGAAAGGGAACATTGATAGCCAATAGGGCTTAATGATTTAGGAAAAAAATGTAATTGTGATTTTTCTGCCAGATATTGCTAATATGATTCGATTTGCGATAAAAAAAAAAAGTTCAATATTCACTGTCTATTTCTGACGGAAACTGTGTCAAGCAGCACAGAGCAGCTGAACTGGGCAGGAAGTCAGACACAGAAAGGCAGAGAATCCGGTCAATTTTCAAATTAAAACCCCCTGTCCAGACTCCCGATCATATCAGCAATAAGCACAGTTAAAACAGACAAAAAAATAAACAATTTAACTATGTAAACCTTGGTAGAAGCACAAAATCAAGGACAACCAAACAAATTTCAGTCAGCAAAATCAGACAGGCAAAACGCTCTTATTCTGAAATGCTCCATGTGGGACATGTAGCCTGCAGAGAGTTATCCGTAGTTGAAGTACAAGAAAGGACAACAACAAATCAACAGCAAAGGGGAGGCCAAACACTTCACTGTGAGTTGACGCTGGACAAAACCGTAGCACAGCTAGTTTCATTAGTTGTTGTGAAATTTACACGCACTGTGCCCGCTCTGATTGGTGAGTAAGACCGTAAAAGGAGGGGCTTGGTGAGCAAGTCTGTATCATGATTAAGCCTATGTTGAAGGACAATTCTACCCCCAACCTAACGCTAACTTACTTTTAGAAATTTGTTGCATCAACCCCAAATATCACAGTAGAAGAAAGGTTTCATCTGGTGGTTCAGATGGCCAGGGGACAAGATTACCTGGAGGGAAGACACAAGTTGATTCTCCAGTGTCGGCTTGGATCGTTCGGGCCGGCCTGTTGGCATGCTTGGACTGATTTTCTCTCCCTCTTGTGGAGCTCCCCAGAGCTCCTTTTCGGGCACAGCTGGAGTCTCCTCTCTTCATTTCTTTCGCTCTCAGCGGGTTGTAGGTTGATGAGATTTTCCTTACAACTGCTTGGCTTGGTTATAATGGCAATGCGGTGCCAGAGGATGAAGAGTCCTAGAGTTTGTTTTGGATACTAAATGAAAGAATTCATTTGTTAGTTAAAAAAATTGTTTTCTCTGAGGCCCACATTTAGATCTGCCCATTGGCCTCATGGTACCTCTGATGAACCCACAGGGCAGATGATGATTGTGAATACCCCGCCTGGTGCACGCTGGAATGGAGAAACATCTGTTGCAGTCGTTTGAACATCTTCCACAAATACAATTAGTGCATGTGTCAATCTAAGTAAATAAATCTTTTGTGGCCACATCAGGTCATGTTGGAGAGTTTAGCTGTATTTACAGAGAAAGTATTTAACAGCTTCATACAACACACATCTGACATCAAACTAGCTTACAGTTTCCAGGCTTGAACACTAATTGGTTTGGAGTAGTCCAGATGCCAATTAAAAACTTAACATTAACCTTTATCAGAAAACAAGAAATGTGTTTTTAAAAATGTAATAATGTACAAGGTGCATTTGGTATTTAAGTATCTATATATGCCAAGCTCTGATAATGATTTAAAGCTTGTTTAATAGCTCATTCCTTTGTATATACATTCATGTACTTCATACAGCTCAATGACATTTAGACCTCATAGAAAACCTTACAATAAGATAAAGTCTGCTGATTGTCTTGTCCCTTCCAGGGCTACTGGCTATTTAAAAATGTGTTGCTACAAAAGGTACATATGTTTGTCATGGAAATCTGTACAATATTGCTTTCAGCTATTTTATTGTTTTATGATATTTAGATTAATCACTGCAACACTGCTGCTGTATTCCAACATATTGTGCAAAACAATAATCACCATTCTCAAATTTTACATTAAACCTATCAGTAATTGTGTGTGTTAAAGTCATCACAGTTGAGATATGTGATCCAACCATGCAGCAGAGATAAGGGACTGTGGCCTCTAAGGTGTGGATCTAAAGATAGAAACAGGCTGTGCGCACAATCCTGGAAAACTCATTAACATTGCAGCATAGAGAGGGTATTTGTTAGCTACCATCTGTAAGGGACAGAGGGGACAGAGGCTCTTTAAAAGATCACAAACTGAGTTATTGTGATGACAGAGAAACATCTGAAATTCCTCTTCCTCTTCCTTCTTTTCTGAATGGAAACATTTGAAATGGAGCCTCAAGCTGACTGTGAATGGAACATTTTCATAATTCCAGTGCAAAATTCCATGTCAAATTCCTTGTCTCTCTGTTTGTTAGCATTTCAGTCCAGCATCAATCTTAAAATTCTTGATGATCGTTCAAAGTTACATAGATTCAGTAAATACAGTGGTCCTTATTCTACCACCAACTGCAGTAACAGAGTGTTCTGAATTGTCTGCATTTCTGAGGCTGGCCTCTTCCCCATGGTAACAATGGCTGAGACTCATGAGAATCATTGTATTTACAGCCATACAAAATAGTGGATAGATGATAAATATTAGATAGAAATGACACAGAGTTGGAATAATTCAAACTGAAGGCCAGAACATTAACCTAGAGTATAACTGAATTAATCAAAATTCTCATATATGATATGTTATTTTATGTAGTATTGTGGATATCATAAACACAGCATATACGCTCACTGCCACTTTATTAGGTACACCTTGCCGGTTTGGACCCACATTTGCCTTCAGAACTGCCTTAATTCTTCATGGCATCCTTTCAACAAAGTGTTAGAAACATTCCTCAGAGACTTGGGTCCATATTGACATGACAGCAGATTTGTCGGCTGCGCATCCATGATGCGAATCTCCCGTTCCACCACATCCCAAAGGTGCTCTATTGGATTGAGATCTGCTGACTGTGGAGGCCGCTGGAGTACAATGAACTCATTGAAACCAGTTTGAGATGATTTGAGCTTTGTGACATGGAGCATTATCAAGAAATAGCCATCAGAAGATGGTACACTGTGGTCATAAAGGGATGGACATGGTCAGTAACATGCAGTCTGCTGCTGTAGCCCATCTGCTTCAAGGTTTGATGTGTTGTGAGTTCAGAGATTGTATTCTGCATATCTGCTATATCTGTTACTGTTGCCTTTGTTTGCCCATTCTCCTCTGACCTCTGACATTAACAAGGCATTTTCGTCCACAGAACTGCCTCTCACTAGATATTTAAAATTTTTTGGACAATTCTCTGTAAACCCTAGAGATGGTTGTGCGTGAAAATTCCAGTAGATCAGCAGTTTGTGAAACACTCAGACCAGCCTGTCTGGCACCAACAACCATGCCCTATAAATCCCTATTCTAATGCTCAGTTTGAACTTGAGCAAGTTATCTTGACCATACCTACATGCCTAAATGCATTGAGTTGCTGCCATGTGACTGATTAGCTACAGATAGAAATTAGGACTTATTTTTTATTAAGATGTTTATTTTGTAGGGGGGAAAGGGACCGAAAAAAGCTTTTACTTATTTTCTTAACTTACTTTGACTCGTGCATATTTGTTGACAAAGATTTTATCATAATTATGTTCTAACTCAGATTTGTGAAGTGAACTGTTTAGCATCTAGTGTTGACCATAACCGGGACTGCTGTGGCTCACGAGGTAGAGCGGGTTGCCCGTTAATCGGAAGGTTAGCGGTTCAATCTGCCTCTGGTGGCTGTTCTGAATGTATGTGTGTGTTAGTTTCTGTTTGAGCACTTAGGCTCAGTGAATGAATGTGTGTGAATGCAGATATTGTGTAAAAACGCTTTGAGTGGTCAAAAAGACTAGAAAGGCGCTATACAGTCCTGAGTGGAAGTTGAAGAAACCATCCAAAAAAAAATAATTCAAAAAATAATAACGATTTGATACTTATCGTGATAAGTATCGATATCGAAAGATATGAAAATCTTTATCGTGATAATATTTTTGGCCATATCGTCCAGCCCTAAACACAATTAAGAAACAAGTTCAATGAATGTATCAGGCAAGTGTGAGAAAACCATTATAAGTTGCTGGTCACAGGGTTTTTATTCCTAAACAAAGGGTTGTCTGATTTACAATAAACGTCTGCTGGCATGTAGGTGAGAGTTTTAACATAGACCAATCAAGAGACAGAGAAACATCTGATGCCACATACATTTGCATTTCCTTTCTTAGCTCAGGAAGAGTTTTTGAGTGTGTGCTAATACTCCATACTACCGCCATTTGTTTTCCTTCATCTACCATTTTTTGGCTGTTGTTTGCTTTGTACTTGTTCTGTACTTAAGGAGAGGAAATGCTGTGTTCGGGAGAGTAACTGTGCGTTCTCTCCGTGGCCGCGTTACATAAAGAAATGATTCAACACATCTATCTGACTCAGTATTCTTTGGGAAGGAATTGTTTTCCCTGACACAAGTTAAAAATGTTAATTTGTTTTCATTTTGTGCTCGATCATGGTCTTGGCTAAGACATAAATGAACCTCAACCAAAGTAAACCTAACCTGAAGGTCAACAACATTACTGTAGACTCAGCCAGCACCACCTTCATAATTGAAGTACTTCTTCAGCAGAGTTCTGAACCAGCTTTAAATTATGTATTCTGCACAGTTTGTGGCGATGACTTCTACTGTAGACTTTTAATTAATCATCAGTTTGTTTGAATATTGAACTTTGATTGAAGAATTCACCAAGATCACCTTTTTCCTCTTAAGCAACATAGCAAAATTAGGTATTCTCTATTCTTGGCTGATGCACGGATCCTAATACATGCCTCTGTTTCATCTAGATTAGATTACTAAAACATTGTGTTGTCTGGCCTCCTTCTAAAAGTCAAATGGTTCCAAATTCTGCAGCTAGGATCTGAACTAAAACCAGCACATCTGGACAATTTTAGCTTCACTTCATAGGCTCCATATACTTGTCAGATTGGACATTAAGGTGTTTCTGATGACTAAAATAAAAACGGGCTCACACCTTCTTATCTCTCTGATCTCATTAAACCTTATGTCCCACCCGGTGCTCTCCGCTCTCAGAATACTGAGATAATAATAACACTCTTTATTAATCCTCATATTAATTCAGATGAGTGCATTCAGACGAGGATTATCAGAGTTCGAAATCAACATGAAGATAGGAAAATTTCAACTTAAGTTTTTTTCTCAAAAATTTGCTTCTTTCTGTTATCTACATAAACTCACTGAATAATGAACTTGATTTTCACAAACTAATCCTCCATTCCACCTGATAAAGCTCCATCACTTCCATGTGCCTGCTCTGGAGGACTTCAGTTCCATGCTGACTTGGTACGGCTGTAATGGTCAAAACAAGTGTACAATACAAAAAATAAAAGAGAAAAAGGGGCACAGGATATTTTCTTTACAGTTCCCCTTGGGTTCTGTCAGAAAAGAGACTGGCAGCTGTGACTTTGTTATGCTGAAGAAACTGCATGAGACTTTTATGTTTCATGCAAGTAGTTATAACAGTACCACGTTTCATTTATCACACTGGAGACACATTGGTGTCCCTGTGTCCAATACCAGTGAAATTGCTTGTTGCAAATCACACTGTCTTCCCCCGCTGTTTCATTCTATAATTTGATGGCTGCAGGAACCTCTCATTGTCGGCAAACTAAGCAGGCTTAATAATGAGCTCTGTGTGCTTGATGGGACTGAGACAGAAGAGTTTTAGAGGTGCTTTCTCCTCCTGAGATGGACAGAGCAGATGTGTTCATCATCAAAGCGACAGCCTGAATCTATGGAGAGTAATGGCCTGCCGCTGAACCACTGTCTCCAGTTGTCCTCTGAATTTATTATAATCATGCAAGCTCTCTGCTGTACTGTACTGCTGCGTCAAAGGTTTCCATAGATCTTTGTTTTTTATGGTCAGCAGACTTCTGTGCAGATTGTAAAGGGCATTCTTCATGACTTGAACACGTCCGCTTACATAATTATTAAGGTGGTTATTATTGCAGCTGTCACGGAGTATCCATTTTCATTCATTAGGAAATGCATGTTAATGAAGTTGTAGTGTGAAAATAAGAAAAGAGCAACAATTATCCCAATTATCAACTGCAAAAGCATGCAGGAGAGTTGATCTCTGAGAGTAAACAGATTTAATGAACCCCGATCTCATTGTCACCTACTGGCTCTTAGACAAAAATGGCAGACTATCTGTAAAGTCAGGTGTGTATGGAGTGGATGCTGCGTGGATGTTGTGGTGTAAAAACAAAGAGGAGGAAATAAAATCTAGAGGTGTGTGGTGAGAGGAGATCTGCTCCAAGGACTAGCTGCTGCTCTGGCTTCTCAGTAGGTA
Source organism: Micropterus dolomieu (assembly GCF_021292245.1). Classification (NCBI taxonomy): domain Eukaryota; kingdom Metazoa; phylum Chordata; class Actinopteri; order Centrarchiformes; family Centrarchidae; genus Micropterus; species Micropterus dolomieu. Next base: position 28,773,964 of record NC_060156.1, read on the forward strand.
GCAACAGAGTGAACCAAGCAGGTGGGCTGCAACATCATCAATTACAAAAACTAATTACAGACCGATCAGGATCTGTCACAGGTTCATAACTGCATTGTGTTTGTTGGTTTATATGTTGTATCTGTGTCCTTTGTTAGTCTGTAGAGTGATAAACCCATATTATAAAACCTGAAAAGCTCCTCTGACATGTGTTGATTAGTGACTTGATTAGTGATAGTAGTGTTTTTGTACTGCTGTTCAAAAGGTATTACCTGCGGTACAACAAATATTGTAATATTGTAAAAAGTATGAAAAACAAAATAAACAATAAAACAAAAGAACTTGATCAACTGAAATGTAATTTCTTCAAGATTTATTTGAACCAACCTATTCTCAGGGCTTAAAGTTCTCCGGCGCTGTGCCGGAATTCCGGTGCGAGGCGTTTTTGTATTCGACAATATATCTTTGGAAAATAATCTTAAAAAAACAATTCTTTCTTTTGTTTAACTGTTGCGTGTTATGTGTGTGTGAAGCGCCAGTCTTCCTCTGCACAATTGGGCTGAGTTCAGCGCAGACAAAACGTAGCAAAACGTTTCTTTCAACGGAAACAGTGGCTCCCTGAACACCCTGCAGTGTACGCAAGCGCACTGAATTTTCCTGCCTTTTAACACCGTTGTGTTTACAAACGTTTTGCAGCTGATTGGGAAACACCTGAGACACCCCCACCAAACGGGAGAGAACATACCTCGAACCGTTGTGCAACGTTGCAAGGAAACGTCGTCCAATCCGAAAATGTTGCAAACTGGTGCAAAACATTTTGAGATTGAACTTCAGTTGTTATACTGAAAGAAAGGGGACTGGTCCTTCCTGGCAACGTGGACACTCATTGACTATTGTAGGCCGTGAATAGGGCATGGAAGTTTCTATTGGGTCAATTAAGGTGTCACTCAAAAAGTCAACGTATAGACGCGTTTTTTGTTTACATGCTAGCTGTAGTTAGGCTAATGTAAAGCGACGCAATAGCAGTCCGTGTGTATTTATTGAAACAATCATGCGTTTTGGATTAAATATTTTACTGGATTGGATCGTCTGGACCTTGGCCAACGTAACATGGCCATTTTTGTGGAATGTAATCCACCGGATTGCTTGTGTCTGCTTCCCCTCCGGGTCCCATCAGATGGCAAAACAAATACTGCCATCTGCTGGTTCCCTAGTAAATCACATTAAGCCTGTGGCAAAGAACCTTGGTGTCTGGTTTGACAGTAATTTAAATTTCGAGCAGCACACCACAAAGCTTGTTCAATCATGTTTTTATCAACTTAGAAATATAGCAAAATTTAGATCTATGTTAACTTTTAAGGACACCGAGACCATTTTACACGCCTTCATCTCATCACGCCTGGATTATTGCAACAGCCTTTTCACCTGTTTAACCCAAAAATCTGTTGATCGACTCCAGACTGTCCAGAACTCAGCTGCCAGGCTTTTAACCAGAACAAAGAAATATGACCACATTACTCCTATTTTAGCTTCATTACACTGGCTCCCAGTATGTTTTAGAATTGACTTTAAAATTCTATTGATCACTTTTAAAGCTCTTCATGGCCTCTCGCCTTGTTATATTTCTGAACTTTTAGTCTCATACGCACCAGCACGTACCTTGAGATCCTCGGGCAGAGGTCTGTTGTCTGTTCCAGAGTCTCGACTGAAAACTAAAGGGGACAGAGCGTTTGCTGTCAGGGCCCCGAGGCTCTGGAACAGCCTGCCCGAGGAAATCAGGTCAGCTGAGTCAGTGAACTCTTTTAAGTCCCTTCTTAAAACATACTTTTATAGGAGAGCCTTTCCCGATCTTATGACTTTATTTTATCCCTTTTATTTTATTCAATTTTACTTATTTTATATTTATCTTAAATGTGTATTTTGGTCTTTTCAATATTTTCTTGCTTGTATTGTTGTCTTTTGGGTATTGTATTGTTGTCTTTGCACTTGTTGAAGCACTTTGTAACTTGTTTTTGAAAAGTGCTCTACAAATAAAGATTATTATTATTATTTGTTAAGTGATCTCAGTGTTTCTTAGCTTACTTACTTAGCTCTTCTTATTAGCTAGGCTTCTTACGTGCTTACTAATAACTTTTTTTAAGCTGGGCGTCCGACAGCGTTGTGTTGGACAGATTTGTGCAGTGGTGTTCATGAGGGAGAGAGAGAGGGGGACGAGCGAAAGGATGTGCTGTGCGAATGCACTTCGGCGCTCTGCAATCAAATACCATTTTAAATAGGCCTAGTAAAGATGTCTATGAAGATTCTCAGTCATCCAGGTCATAGTTATCCAACGAAGGTTAAAATCAAGGGCAACTGGACTTGGTTGAAGATACTGGAAGACGTTTCGTCCCTCATCCAAAGGACTTCTTCAGTTCTGACTGACTGGCAGGGAAACTCAGCTATTTAACCTCAGTGGGGTCGTTGGCCCGGGTCATCGATACCGCTGGTTCATTAGTGTTCCTTGTTGCTGTGACGACAGTCGTTACAGTAGTTAAGACTACCGGTGGCCAAGACTTTCTCCCCTCTCCCCCTTGTTGGACTTCACTGATCACATGGAAGACCTGGTTAGTGCTGGGACCAAATTTACTCCCCGGTCCTTCCCTCACTCCACTCCCATTTTCTCTACCCTAAACCCCCCTCACCGTCCATCTCCACCGCTGGTTCTAAGTCCTCCAAGTTTGACACGTGTCACAAATAGAGCGCACAACCCGCCTTCCCGCTCCGCAATGGCGAAAAAGCCCAGTAAGCCCTGTCTGATATGTGCTGGGTCCAGGCTACAAGGAAAATAGCACTCATGACTCTTCCCAGGACAAGCCAGGGCCCAGTGTGCTGGTAGTCTTCTCTGTCCCTGTTTTGATAGGTAACAGAAAAAGCACGGTGAATGTGTTAAGAAACAGGAAGCACTCAACATATCCTGCAAATTTAGTATTAATTCCTCGTCAGCCGCAGCCTGTCGAAAAAAGTTGGCCAGAAAATGTTTTTAACAAACTAAATTTAGCTTTGTTAAATGTTAGGTCTCTAGGCAGGAAAAACATTTTTAATCAATGATTTTATAATAACTCACAATCTTAATTTCATGTTTTTAACTGAAACTTGGTTGGATCAAGATAACAGTGCAGCTGTCCTTATCTACCCCTCCCAACTTCAGTTTCATGAGTGAAGCTAGAGTGCATAAGAGAGGAGGTGGAGTTGCCATTTTGTTTAACGACTCCCTCCAATGCAAAAAGATGTCTTATGGGAATTTTGCTTCTTTTCAATATGTGGCTCTTCAGCTGAATTCCTCTTCTCGAGCTATTTTTCTAAATATCTACAGGCCCCCTAAATACAGTGCAAACTTTTTTGATGACTTTGGTGAACTGCTGTCTATAATCCATATTGACTTTGACTGTGTGGTTATTGTTGGTGATTTTAACATCCATGTTGACAACCCCCAGGACAGAGGGACTAAAGAACTGTGTTGTGTTCTTCATAATTATGGACTGACCCAACTTCTGACGAGGCCCACGCACAATAAGGGGGCACACTTTGGACTTGGTCATCTCCAAGGGTCTGGACATTTCCAAGGTTGTGGTGACTGACGTTGCTCTCTCTGATCATTCCTGTGTTTTCTTTGAGAGTGCTATCTGCGTGCACACAAAACGGCATATCTCTGAAAACACTAGTGAAAAATTTATTGAGGCTTTCTCCTCAACACGCGCCCTCTCACGGGTCTCAGTCAATGAGCTTGTAGATAATTTCAGTTCTAAAATTACAAAAGTTATTGATGCCATTGCACCAGCCAAGGTGACGGTAGTCTCTGGTAAGAGAAGATCTCCAAAGAGAAATGCCACGCTGGTTAGAACTCAAAAAAGAGAGTGTCGAAAAGCTGAACGCAGGTGGCGGAAAACAAATCTCCAGGTTCATTATGACATCTATAAAGAGAGACTTCGCATTTATAATTTAGAGCAGAGAAATGCAAGGCGGTCCTTCTTCTCTGACATCATCACCAAAAACACTAATAATACACGTGCCCTGTTTGCTGCTGTCGACATCTGTAGCCTCTGACCTTCTATCCACCAGGGCCTGCAATGAATTTGCTTCCTTCTTCACAGACAAAATTCAAACAATTAGACAAGCAATCAGTGCCTCCATGTCAGTAACAGGATATATCTTGTCCCTGTGTCCACTTAAAAACAATTCGTATAGCATGAGACAATTTGATTCTATTAACCATAAAAACCTGGAGGATATAATACAACATCTGAAATCCTCCTCATGCTGCCTTGATATTCTGCAAACAGGTTTTTTCAAAAATGTGTCTAAATGCATGGCCTCAGATTTAATACAAATTGTCAACATGTCTCTCCTCTCAGGTTTTTTCCCACAGGCCCTGGAAACTGCAGTCATTAAGCCACTCTTAAAAAAGAGCAATCTAGACAGTTCACTAATGAGCAGTTATAGGCCCATATCAAATCTCCCACTTTTAAGTAAAATCATTGAAAAGGCTGTTTTTCAACAGCTTAGTGCTTTCTTGGCACTAAATAACTTTTTTGATGTCTTCCAGTCAGGTTTTCAACCACACCACAGCACTGAGACAGCTCTTGTTAAGGTCTTCAATGACATCCATTTAAACACTGACAGTGGCAGAATTTCAGTCTTAGTATTATTGGATCTCAGTGCTGCACATATTACTAGACAGACTTGTAAACTGGGTTAGACTTTCTGGCACAGTACTAAACTGGTTTGAATCCTACTTAAAGGACAGGGACTACTTTGTGTCTATAGGTAATCACACAACTGAGCTGACAAAATGACATGTGGAGTTCCCCAAGGCTCCATTCTGGGACCTCTTTTGTTTAACATTGACATGCTTCCACTGGCTCAGATTATGAAAAACAACAAAATATGTTACCATAATTATGCAGATGACACACAGATTTACATAACCATTTCACCAGGGGACTATGATCCCATACAGGCGCTGAGTAACTGTATTGAGCAGGTCAACGATTGGATGTGCTAGAATTTTCTTCAATTAAACAAGGATAAAACTGAGGTTATTGTTTTTGGAGCCAGGGAGGAACGATTGAAAGTCAGTGCTCGACTTCAATCTGTAATGTTAACACACCTCATGGACTCAGACCTGAATTTCAGGAGCCATATTAACACAATTACAAAGTCAGCCTACTATCACCTGAAGAATATATCAAGGATTAAAGGACTTATGTCTCAGCAGGACCTGGAAAAGCTTATCCATGCATTTATCTCAGACAGCTGCAGCTGATTCAGAACGCTGCACGTCACGTCACTCCAGTTCTGAGGTCTTTACACTGGCTTCCTGTATGTCAAAGAATTGATTTCAAAATCCTGCTGTTAGTTTATAAAGCACTAAATGGTTTAGGGCCAAAATACATTTCCGATCTTCTGCTTCGTTACGAACCATCCAGACCTCTCAGGTCGTCTGGGATCAGGTCTGCTTTCTGTCCCCAGAGTCAAAACTAAACAAGGAGAAGCGGCGTTCAGTTATTATGCTCCGTATATTTGGAACAAACTCCCAGATAACTGCAGGTCTGCTGAAACAGTCAGTTCTTTTAAATTAAGACTGAAGACTTTTCTTTTTGCCATTGCTTTAAATAAAATATTTAAGATTTTTCTTTTTACTGATAACTTACACTGCACTGTAACTCTTACTGTCCTGTTTTCTTTTTCTTTGTTTTTAGCTTTTTATTATTTTCCATTTAACTCTTTTAACCTTGATTGTAACACTGTAACTTTTATTATATTTTATGTTGCTTTTAAACTTTTACATATTTCCCTGTTGCTTTTAGGGCAGGGGTGAGCAGGGGTGAGCGGTGACTTAGTGCATTCAAGTGGTGTCGGAATAATCAGATTTTTTTTTCCTCCTCAAATCTTCAAATCTCTATTGCAAAAACTATACAGAAAAGTAAACGCATATGTAAGCAGACACAAACAATAAAAACTTTGCCATGGGTAGTATTATATAAAGATATTAAAAGAGGACCATATGTTGACAGCCTTATTGTTGTCGGATTTAGATATTAAACAGATGTAATGTACAACCTCATGGAGATAAAGTATGTTAAATTTTTTACTGCTGAATTTAACAATTGCCATTAGAATTAATACATTTATTATAAAGTACTTATTTCGTCTGATATTTGATAACAGCCAATTTTTTGCTGAGCATGAATATCAAACATGTTAGATATTTGTCTAATGTGAAAGGAACAGTGATGTTTGTTGTTTTCGGAAGTCACGTTTGATCACGTGATTTTCTGTGAGATCCCAATCGTGACTGAATCGTCTTGTGTGTGTTTTAAAATCTAAAAAATATGTCAAATCTTTCATCATGTTTGTGATATCCCACATTTTTTAAAATCAGTTAAGATCCGAAAATCCTCTAGTGTGCACCAGGCATAAGGTTGTTGCATTTTTTTAAAGGTAAGGCAGCCTGACCTTTTCCAAGATTTTTCCCTCTGCAGTGTTGAATCCAAAATGCTTCCTCGCATTACTTTTCCGACGGTTTGGTGTCATGATGTTCTGCACGGCTCAATGGTCTAGTGCAACAGGGTTTACAATAGGCCCTTTTCACAGCAGACATTTTGAATTTTCACAGCAAAAGCACAGGTGTAAGCAATAACATTTGTTACGGCTGCATTCCATTTAAGTGCTCCAATAAATTATGCCATTGGGCCAGCATGCATAATAGCATGGCCATGGACCTGTGTTTCAGTCACAGACTCTCAGTATTTGTTTTAGCAGATATTTAATGTTAAAAGCAGAATTATGACTTAGATGTGGGAAAAACACTAATTAAATGTCAGGCTGTTATATTTAAATGTCAGTGCCGCAAACACCACCTAAATAGTGTTCTAAGATGTACAAAACAAATACCCCAGACTGCTGAGAACACAGCCACACACACCGCAATCAAACTCACCCAATGCTGTCTAAAACAGTCTGTTCCTCGCTCCACATCTCCAAACATCCGCCCCTCTGATGTGTCACCCATCGATGACAGCCTTATCAAGGAGTCATCACGCAGCTGTCACCTACAGTATGAGGGGTGTCTGCTCTTCTTCTCTTCTTCTTCTTTCAAAAAGGATGTCAACATCACTCAGCAGTCAAGTTAAAATACAGTTTCATTTTTCCTTCCTGGAGAATTGTCTTTTGTGTAGTGAAGAGGGAAGTCCAAATTAGGAGTGAAGGCAGGGTGGAGAGTAGATCAGCCATGCAGATTCCATTCCATGAAAAATTGATCTTTTTCTGAGTGGGATGGAGTGTCTCTACCATATTTATCATATCGCTCTGGGTTGAGCTTACTGTAACATTGTTACGCTAATGCTCCAGCTGATTAGTATGTAGAGGCACTCAGGTATTGAACCGTTGTCAGTGAATAAAAACAAAAGCTTTGTGAGTGGATATTCTCTGGTCCTTTCATCGCACACTTTGAAATTAGTGGTAGATCAAATATGGTGAAGTGAGTTGTGTAAATATGTGGCGCTGTGGAGTTAAATTTATGTGAACATTTCATATTTAAATGAAGTTATTTACAGGTAATTGCAAAATAATTATCTGAGAGTAACCATAATGTGAAATTATACAGTTTAAACAAATCAAAACAAAGTGCATGTGTGGTTTTTTCCTGCTTCACTTTTTTCAGTAAAAAAGGCACAGCAAATTAATAGTTATATATTATATATATATACAGTATATACACTGGGACAGTTTAATATAGGGGGAGGTCAAACTGTGGGCGTTGTCTATGAATCAATCATCATGGGAAGTGAAATTTTTTACTGCTCTTACGGTATCAATTGTACCTCTTTGCATTCCGTAAGTTAGAAAGATTGGTTCAGGACATTTACAGCCTAATTTAGAACAAAGACTGGAAACAGCGGGAAATGTTAGCCTCTGCCAAAAAAGGAAAAATATGTTTCCAACAGCTCCAAAATGGTCTTGTTTGTGTGTTATCTTGTTAGCTATCAAGGTTGCAAGATATAATCACACGGTATTCGTTCAGAGTTAGGAGCGTGTGAAGCCAGTGACGTCACAGTGAGGCAGGACAATGTTGACTGGGCCCAGTTGTGGTTGGTCAGTTAGCTTCAGTGTACTGCTCATTAAACCACAATTCCCTTTATAAAACCACTTTGTAGTTCTTAGAAGACACAGGTAGAGCTATAGGCCAGCTTTTTCCTCTTGCTCACAGTGTTTGTGTTAGGCTAAAGTTAAGCTAAATAAGTTCTATGTAAGCGCAAGAGATTGCCCTTCTGATCTAACTCATGGTAAGATGTGCAAATATTAATTCAGTAAAGATCAAACCATGACACCTAAACACTGTTAAACCTTTGAAGAAATTTGTAAAAACCTATGGTGCAGTTGCAGTTATACTTCCTGTTTGATACAGAAAAACTCAGACGATATTAATCCCAAAAGTAAATAAGAAAAATAAATCAATAGGAGTGACAAAATTCACAGAAACAATCTTTGTGGTTCCATTTGAACCATCACATTTTTTGAAAGAACAAAAACAAAGAAATATTGGTTAGAGATATGGTTCTTATATCCCAGTGACATTCTCCTCTCTCCATTTATATACAGATATGTCTGTTGACCTTTGGACAAACAGGCAAAATGCCAAGCAATTTCATGGGGGTTTTTTCCATATAAAAAGTACATAGTATACTGCCAACATGTCAAATGATAGCTCTCCTCAATAGCCAATGTATTTTCCTAATATATGACATTAGCCTGTAATTTAAGGTAGTGAAAACTAAAGACATTCTTTCATTGAACTGATTCATGATGGACTTTTTTGTGAGTTTTTATTTATTAGAAAACTGCGCCACATGTAAGACTATTTCCGTATTCTTATCTTAAGTTCTTCTTCATTTTTTTTGAATGGTGAGTTTGTGTGCCACATCAGATTCAGCAAACGTTCCTAACTTCAAATAACTGTGTAAATGACCTGTGTAAACATAATAAATGCTTTTTGTGCGTGACTGAATGCGCGTTCATGAACATTGTAAGTTGGCATTTTAATGCTCCAATAATACTAGTGCTGAGCGATTTGGAGAAAAAAACTAATTGCGACATTTCTACCAGATATTGCGACTACAATTAGATTAACGATTTTTTTTATTGAAGTTTTGCTAAAGTTCAGGATTCACTGCCAGTTTATTTTTGACTGAAGCCACGTCATGCAGCACAGAGCAGAAGAACCAGACAGGAAGTCAGACACAGAACAGCATAGAAAATCCGGTGAGTTTTCAAGATAAAACACCTTTTGCAGACTCCCGATCATACATCAACAGTAAACACAGTTAAAACCGACCAAAAAAATCAGACGGGCAAAACGCTCTTGTTCTGAAATGCTCCATGTAGGATATGTAGCACGCACAGAGCAGAGTGGAACTGACTCACAAACAGCTGTTCTCTGTAGTTGAAGCACACAAAATGACAAATTAACAACAAGTTAACAATGTGTAGGCTAAACGCTCTGCTGCTGAAAAACTTCAGTGTGAGTTGACGCCGGACAAAACCGTGGCACAGCTGCTGCCTGTGTCTGTTTGGCTGGTGCCATTCTCCTACGTTTTCCTCTAATTTCATTTGTTTCTAATTGGTGAGAAGGACCGTAAAAAGAGGTGCATGGCACTTATGATTGGTTAGCAGGTCTGTCACACAAGGATGACAACAGTATTTGCAACTGCAAATACTGTTTAAAACGGGTCAGACAGGCTGTATAATTAACCTGCATTTAATCAGTGTCTTCACGATTACTTAATCGCATTCTGTCAAACCGCAATTTCGATTTGAAAACAATTAATCGTTCAGCCCTAAATAATACCATATAAGGCTACACATCGTGCCCAATATGACAGGAAGTGTTCGTTCATTAAAATGACTTGAATTAGTAAAAAGTAGAATTTTACGAGTTCTGAGATTGAAGTCCTGCTGTCGAAAATCCAAAAAGGGAAGTATTCTTATTTTTACCAGCGTCAGCAGTGGGATTAAGGGAATTGGGTTGGATCCGTGTGTCTGTCTGCGGCATTGAGGCTCTCACAAGTTTCACATTTGCAGAAGCAGCCCGTGGTAATCTAAACCGCAACAACAAACATTCATCTGTCCCTGCCAATATATCAGCTTGCTGTCACTCTCTTCCAAGGGTCTGACGCGCTAAAGCATCTAAAAGATTTCACTTCAGGCTGATCTTATTTTATCCAGAGACAAATTGACCTTCAATTAATTTATGCTGTGTTGAAGTTTGAGATGTTCATATTTATATTGTGCTGTTATACAGTAGCATCACTAGCCAGTTTCAATGAATGATGAGATTGTTAGCTATATGAATAGGATAAGTGATATGATGATGTCCACATAATTATGAAGTGTAATTTATATAGGCTTTTCATAGTCAAAATTGCTTCAAAGTAATGAAATATGTTGTCCATTAGTGAAAAACTTAGATAAGGTAACTTTACATTCGTAAACTGTGTTCATGCTTAAGAGAAAATTCTAAATGTGGGAAAATTGGTGAAAGCAGCAAGTTCTCCTAAATAATAAACCACTTACAAACAAATCTGTTCATACAAGTAGTTCTTGCATGAGGCCCATTGTTACTAATTTCTTCAGATCACACAAAATGTGAGCAATGGTCTTAAAAGCTATGATAAAGATCGATTTTTTTAATGGCAAATAGATTCAAGGAGCACAGACTAACCATGATGCAATCTAATCACAGCTTGTGTTCTTGCAGACGTGTCCCTCGCATTGTAAAGTACAGTAAAGCATTTTTCCCTCTTAACTCTTCCTTATAAAATGGAAAACCATGCTGGTTACTCACTGTCCAATAAAATAGGACCTCAAGTATAGAAAGGCAAACTGGGAAAAGCAGTAAATTACCAACTGGAGTAGAAGTACACACTTGTTGAGGAAAAGCTTGTGCAACAAAAACCACCAAACATTGTATTGTGTTTTTTATTATCATTAGTATGTTAACATTATTGTTGGAATATCTAATGGTTCATCTCTTTTTGAATCTAATGTTTTAGTAATCCATCCATCGTCAACTGCTTATCCTGCGTACAGGGGTGTTTTAGTAATGATTATCTCAATTACTTCCCTGTTTTTCAGGGCTGTTGAGGTCCTAATTATTATTAATGGGTAAAGAACAAAGATTTGTTCATAATAACATTTGAACTGTTTTTCCTGTGATTTGGTCTTAGCTCTACAAGCACTCTTTCTTGGCATCATATCTGATCTACAACCTCTATACAAGGTGAGTAAACAAATACTTAGACCTAATCAACATAGACCTTGCATGACGAAATTACTTATTTTCATTTTATGGGTCCCCCATCAAGATCACTAGCACACAACTTAGGGCCAAGCATGTTTTTTGTGTTGTCTTTTTGTTTCTACCCAAACAAAATGTCCAAAGAATTTTTATGGGTTAAAAAAAAAGTTGACACAAATTGAACCCTCAAATTAAATATTATGAAATTCAGTTTAGCAGTGTGTAATATTTGGGATATTGACAGAAATATGGGAAAGTATGTTTTCATTAAGGTATAATCACCTGAAAATGAGAATAGTTTTTTGTTGAATAATTTGTATTTCGTTAGCTTAGAATAAGCTGTTTATATCTACCGATGGAGCGGCCCCTATTTTGTACTGCCATGTTTCTACAGTAGCCCAGAATGGTCAAACCGAACACTGGCTCTTGAGAGGGTCTTTCGTGTTTTTGGCAAGTTCAGCAACAACCACAGTTTTTTCTACACGTATGGAATGGGAGGGTTAGCGGAATATAACTTCACTACTAGATGCCACTAAATCCTACACATGGGCCATTAAGTTTTAAGTAGGCTGGTATGTACCTCAAAATTATTTGACTGTAAATTTGCAGTTTTCTCAGATTTACAAGCAGATCTAAATACTTGCTGGTCTGTGTAATGATTCATGTTTAACATGTTTTTAATTGTCCTTGAATCAGAGAGGTGCGGGAGCTGAATCCTCCAGAGGTGTCGGATTCAGTCCTCCAGTTTGCCTCGTGGGGCGTTCATGGTCAGCAGCTGGTGAGTGGTTCACAGAGTCAGATAATGGCAACTCACCCTAAAAACAGTGAAGCATTAAGATGAATCTTCTTATTCAGCTATTATAGAGTGACCATACATGGGCGGCCTCGACCTGACACAATAAGATTAACAGGCAGGCAGACAATCAAAATACAGTGTAACCTGTAAATATATTAATATTATACTAACATTTTACTTTGTATTTAATGTTATAATATTTACTTAAGTTTTTTTCCACTTCAAGCACTGATCCAATTATTACCCACAGCCCCACAGCAGCAGCCAAGAGACAGCAGCAGCTTGCCTGTTAACAGGGGCATATGGTGCCTGAACAGCGTAAAAAATGCCCAAATGCAGTGCTAGGGAGAATGATGTGCTTTTTTATCCAAGCATGTGCATAAACCAGCCAATCACTGTCTGGATGGGCTGGGACAAAAAAAGGTTGACATGGTAATACAGCAAAATTTTGATATGTTGAACTCGTTCTGCATGAATGGTTCTTATTATTGACAAGTTAGCTCGTTAACACTAATTAGAGACTAACTACCATGGAGACATTTTTCTTGCACAAGGATTTAATGTATGAGAACAACTTACCATAATGAAACTGCTGTAACTGTAATTAATATTATATAGGTGGTAAGCTAAAGTATGTGACACTATTGTATGAAAGTATAATGAATACTAATATAATAATAATAAATAAAACTAATAATAATATTGACCCTAATCTCTAAATATATTAGTATTATGCTAACATTAAAGTTTTTATTGTCATTTTATTTAATGTTATAATATTGTACTAGTACACTAATTTACAGTAGTTACTCCTCCAGGTGGATAGAGCCTCTGCAGTAGCCAATCCCCCCACCCCCTGCATTCCACCCACTGTGGGTATCTGTCTGCCTCCTGCCCCCACTGTCCTCTTTTTTGAAAACCAAAATATGGTCACCCTAAGCTATTCAGTTCTTATGAATAAAGTTTTTTGCTTAAGATTTCCCTTTAATTATCCAAGCAAGTCAGTAAAGTAAAAAACAGCGTAGTAACCCAAATACAACTTAACATCTACTGAGCTATATCTCATTTAGTCTCTTCTACAGTGGGCTATTTCACCAAGAAATTCATATTGCAAATACGACAAATGTCTCCTCCTTAACAGATGCGAGCACAGTTTATTCTGGCCCATAATCCTGCTTGTCTTATTCTCAACAAGTATCACAGTTTCTCTGCAGCACTATGTTAAGCTAAAACATGTATAACATTCATGTAAGAAGTTATTCTGTGATAAAATCCCATGTTTGGATATTAGAGAGCCTCAATGTGTGAAAATGCAAAAATGACCCAGCAAAAATGCTCTACTAATGCTAAATGCGATTTGTTATATAGCTGGAGGCTATAAGATTATTATAGGGATTTGTGTAGTCCCATCATGAATATCAAAACTGTGGTGTTTAGTCAAGGTACAATTGTAGAGCTCAAATGAATTGATTTATCAGTTAGTCGATCGACAGAACATTTCTCAGCAACAATTTTGATATTCAGGAAGTCAAGGAAAAATGTCAACAATTAGAAGGTTTAGGCTCCTCCAATGTGACAGTTTGCTGCTTTTCTCATTTTTTAAATATAATTCTAATTTAATATAATTGGATTGCTGGTTGGGATAACTAGCATTTAGCTATGTTAACTTGGCATTCGGGAAACTGTAATGTAGATTTTTTGACTGAACAATGAATCCAATAATCAAGAAAGTAATCAGCAGATGAATCGATAATGATGATAGCTGCAGCCCTAAACAATTGCGTTCAAATTTAATTTTTTCTTTTCATTCCGATTTTAGTATCATGCATAATAAATTGCGCTCATAGAATCCTCTCTGCTCTGAGGTAAAGGCTAATCAAAGGCTATTTTTGACTTAAGAGGAAAGACTCTCTTTAAACTAAACAGTTACACTAATCAAGCTGTGGCTGGATGACATGTTGTGGTGACCAATGCTCTCTGTGTGAGTAATGCCTCCACAGTATTGTGCACAGAATAATAAGTCCATTATTTTCACCAGTGCAGACAAGGAAAGTAATTAACCGTTTGATAGCATATTTATCTCGTTTCCTCTGTCTTTCTGCCTGCCCTCAGTGGAACCTGTTCTCCAGGAAGCCCTGCAGCAGTGTGTCACACCGCTAATGACAAAGTAGTATTATTACTCATGAGCCACTCAAGAGATGAGCCACTCATTGAAAATGTTGTCCGAGTGAGATCAGTTCAGTACTCGGTTTGTTCAGCAGAGATGTTCTATTGCGTCAGTTCTTGTGTGCTGTGCTGTAACTTCAAGACTAATGCATAAAAGGTGACAGGAATGCAAAGACTTAACAAGTCTGTGTAACATCTTTAAATGTATTCTTGACTAAATGAATCAAACCCAGTGGAAATATGACACCAAGCTGATATTACCACACTGTGTGTTTCCTCTCCATCGCATTTTTTCTTACAATAATGTGTGGAAATGCTTAGATGTGTTTTGTATTGCACCGTTTGTGGCATTGTTTTCAAATTAAGACCCTTGTGCTATCTATCCCACAGATATATATATTTGAAAACAACATTTACTACCAAACGGATGTTCATAGCAGCTCCTGGAGGCTCACGTCTTCTGGACAGGAGGGGATCATCTTCAATGGCATCACAGACTGGCTGTATGAGGGTAAGAGAGAGGCTGCAGAAACCCGGTACAATGGATCAAATGCTAGCTATAGAACCTGGCATTCCTCTAGCTGAAGATCGCATTATTTCACATATAGGCCTAAATGTATTAAGTGTGTAAGGCTTATTATTTTCACAATGTAAGTCTAGATGTTTTGTAGGCCTGTGGCGAAGGTAAATAATTTTACGGTACATGTGCACAGTGTGCATGGTCTATTGTGTTTTCTGCTGGTGAGAACAAAGAATGATAAATCCAACACCTCTTGTGTGAGTCTACATGGAATTTGCATCAGTGTAATAATTACCTTAAAATTCCCTTACACTTTTAATGTTGCGATATGGTTGATGTATGTTAGGCTCTGTATGTGTTATGTTTCCACCTGTTTGTTTTTCGTCCTTAAAATGAGTTAAGGCACATCGAGCACATCACACAGTCCAGTCATTCGTTCATTTGGACTATTATTTAACCTGCCATCAATTTACTTCTTGACTAATAATATATGTTTGATGAAAATTGAATACACTGAACAAAATGAGGAGCATAAACAGGGAAGATTGTGTCAATAATAAGCAGGAGTCCTGAGCCCCACTCCCTCGGTCAGATTGTCTGATTTGCCTTTTCTTCCAGAGGAGGTGTTGCACACACTGGTGGCCCACTGGTGGTCTCCTGATGGCTCCAGACTGGCCTACCTCACCATCAACGATTCCCTGGTTCCTAACATGCTCCTGCCCCGCTTCACAGGCTCTCTCTACCCCAGGGGGAAGGAGTACCCTTATCCAAAGGTGGACGTTAGAATACAATAAGCCCAACTGGCATGGATAATGCCTGTATTTCCATAATTTCAATTAATTAGGTGGTCATACCACATGACATTGCTGCATTGATTTGGGGTATTGATATGTTGTTGGAACCTAGTATTCCAGTTAATGGGACCTTCTTTTACAAGAGATTTCATACAGATTTATATATTTCAAAGAAATATGCAAATCTTTCTAGGGCAACATCTAGGGCTAGATCTAAATAATTAGCTGCAGTTGAAATCTGACTGATCATGATGTCATTTATCTTACTTTATACTGCACAACAACCCTTCCAACCTGCCTCTGCAATAATCTGCAAGCGGACATACCTCCTTGCATTGCAACTTTATTGTATCAAACCAGCGTTATGAATAATACAACTGCAGACTCTCTGCTTTAGCTTATCCATGAAGGTTAGTCAATCCTTTTCTCGTTGAATTCATGTTACAGTGACTTGCTTCCTTTGAGGATGGATGACTGTAGGGATCTGTGGCACTGGGTGGGATAGGAGAGGGATATGATTTAGTAAGGCAAGTTAACACACCTCCCAACCTTTGATGCGGGTGTTTAGTGTATCAAATGCATCTTAGATGGGAGATGAGTTGTGGAAAACTGGTGGAATGGGGGTCATAAGGTAGAGGGCAATCTCATTTGTCGGTTCAGACCCACAGACGATGGACAGACAGACATCTAATTAATGAAGCGCTACACTTAATCTTAGCCTTTTTTATACATGGTGTAACAATTGTATACACACACACACACACACTCAGACTGTTGCTTATATCCTTGAGTGGGGTCAGTGTTATAATACTGTGGGACTAAATGAAGCAGAAATTTAATTGGGTTCTCCTTTTGTCCATGAG
The DNA here is from genome assembly GCF_021292245.1 of Micropterus dolomieu. Taxonomy (NCBI): domain Eukaryota; kingdom Metazoa; phylum Chordata; class Actinopteri; order Centrarchiformes; family Centrarchidae; genus Micropterus; species Micropterus dolomieu. The sequence goes on from NC_060156.1 coordinate 28,790,417, forward strand.
AACACTGCAGTCTGACAGTCATATGTCTACTTCAGTCACTTGGGGATAAGTGTGCGTGGTTATCTCCTTGTGGGTCAATACACAGTAAAAGTAAAACCCTAGACAATATTCTTCATGGGTATCATGTAGGGGTGGGGGAAAAAATCAATACAGCATAGTATCATGATCATTTCCGTGGCAATATTGTATCCATACACGGACATCAACTATCGATCTTTGTACATGAGAATTTTACTTTGTGGTACAATAATAATAACATCAGTTGCTTTTTCAGTTCACTAAAAAAAATATTTTTTCTTTGTTTTCCTTTGGGGACAGTTGGAAATAAGGTAATAAATTGCAAAATATCGCAATATGTTTAAAATCGCAATAATATCGTATTGTGACATAAGTACTGCCGTAATATCGTATCGTGGGGCCTCTGGTGATCATGTGTCTGCGCTTAGAGAAATACCTAATTACTGTGACAAACTATGCCATACTACAGTCTGGTCCATACTGGATTTTAAGGCCAGTGTCGATATCTGTTTTGTTTTTAAAGGTCAGGGTGCAATGCAACTTGTAAATTAAGGTGGATTTAGCATGAGTGATAGCAGGTTTCAGATGTGTCTGATCCATCAGACTGCTTACCTGCCATGTAATACGCCACAGTGGCGTGCGTAGAACAGAATAGAGCTATTCCAAGAAGTACCTCCAAAAGAGCAGAAAGTGAAAGATTGATGAAGACAAGTATGATAACCAGTAAAAAGAAGTGAGCGCAACGTATCGTAGATGCTGTCATCTTTGTGATAGGTTATGCTGTATTTTAGAGATTTCCCATGTCATGTAGACTAATGAGCTCTATTTTTGAGGAAGGCTTAAGCAAAGGAAATCAACTGACTTGCCCCCAGGCCTGCATAGTAAACAGCAACACAGTTTGTTCTCTACTTGTTCCATATTGTCATTATATTCTCTGTTAAAGTCCTACTGGCATTGTTCATTTTGACAACGTATAAAAATAGAGTGGAGCGTGTTGCTCTGTGCTTATTGTTATTGCTACAGTGCATGTAGTGCATCACGGATATTACATCCAATTTGATTAGATCTGTGAATGTAATTGTACATTTGTTTTCATTCTAGATGGGACAAATCAATCCCACCGTCACACTCTATGTCGTCACTCTAGATGGCAGCTCCCTAACAACTGAACTGAGACCTCCTAACAGTTTTGAAAAGATGTATGCTATAAATTTGAAATAATAATAATAGCATCTTATTAATTCCAGGTTGCTTATGTTAGTTATTTGCTCACCACTTCCTGTATTGGTTGCCCTTAGTGAGTACTACATCACCATGGTGAAATGGGTGAACCAGGAGAGGCTGAGTGTGCGTTGGGTGAATCGCGCTCAAAACGTGTCAATTCTTTCTCTGTGTGATGTCACAACAGGTGCCTGCACAAAGGTAAGAAAGTTGCTGTTAATTTAGTCTTCTAAAAATCCACAGTGAATTGACAGAAGTGTTATGTACTGAATTGATCTTTCCACTTCAGAAGCATGTGATGACATCAGAGAAGTGGCTTGATGGTCAGGTGAGTGCATCACTCCAGAAAGCCTTCATTATCTTTGATAAGCTCATTTATAAGCCTATCAGTAACTTGTTAAAGGAACATGTTAATTTTCACATGAGAGCTGGTCATATAACAGCCAAATCTCAAATGACCGCCACAAAAAACAGGACAGTTACTAATAAAGAGCATGCAAAAAAAAACATTGAAGGGGGTTGGAATTACTTAGAACCACACAGGCTCACATGGTAAATTCAGCATCATGTTTTTTTTCCACAGCACTAATTCAGTACAACAACATGTTGCTGTTGCTATGACTTACTGTTTTTAAAGAAGTAGGGAAATATTTATTCACCAACTTTTTCCAACTACTTACACTTTGTTGGGTTTGTTTTTAGCTCTGTTTTGCTTCTGTCAGTGAAAAGGAAAAGAAAATGGTTTGATTCAAATCCCAACAACAAAGGGACAAATTTTGAACTCTGAGCTGCTTTTAATGTGAAACATTGTGAATTTCACTTAGGGTAGCAAAGTAGCAGTGATTTTCAAGAGGAGAACTCAGAACAGTAGAGTTGTGAGTAAAACATAACTGGTGTTGTACTGATTTAATTAGTGCTATAGAAAAATGTGTATTGTACTGATTTCTTTTAAACATCAAGTAAACACAGATAACTGAGTTTACTTAAACACTAAACAATATCAACAGCAATTTAAACGTGTACTAATTCAGAAAAAAAGTGAACATTTTAAGAAATTAGACATATAGGTCAATCAATCAAGAAATCATGTATTATTTGTCCCAAATGGGCAATTTGTGCTGCAGCAGGCATATTAACACAACACCAAAATAAAGGAATATATGACATACAATATAATACAGAAACACACACATACACACAAGAGTGAGCCTATACACCAGATTCCTTACACCAATGCAACGTTGGTTGTCCTAACTAAAAAACAAAGGCATTGACAACTATAAAATATATGTACGCCTATCACACCGCTAACATTTTGTACTACAACAATTATCCCACACTACGATATGATATTTTGCAAAACTTTTTCCCTAGATAAGATATAACCCTGCAGATAAAATACCACAGATAGGATATAATACATCTCCGTTCCAATAAAACATTCCAAAAACCGATACATACAGTAGTTGCCCGCAAGTGGTTACCTCCTTCTGCTATTTGCATTTGATACCAAGGTTACCATACCAGCAGATGATGGGAAATGAAATGACAGATTCAATGAAAGCTCTATAGAATGGAGACATTGGAGTCTTGTCAATATGAAATTTAACGAGTTTCCCTTAACAAGAAAGGCGTTGCTGGCCCTTTTTGCATAGTAATTCAGTGTTAAGGTCAAATTTCAGATAATTATCAATCATAGTGCCCAAATATTTATAATTAGTGACCATGTCCACTGCCTGTCCTTTGACAACACTATTCTGGGTGGCTGGGTGGGAACGTCTGAAATCTATACACATGTCTTTTATTTTGGAAACATTAAGTTGTAAGAAATTTTGATCACACCAGGAAACAAAATCATTAACAACTTAACCATGACCAGTTTTATCATCACTGAGAAGGCTGAGTCGTCAGCAAACATAATAATGTGTCTGTTGTAATAATGGCTTTGTCAGTCATTTGTGTATAGAATATACAGGAGAGGAGAAAGAACACACCCCTGAGGACAGCTGGTGGATGATTTCAACACACTAGACATTTTATCGTTCACCCTGCACACTGTGTTCTGTTAGTGAGAAAATCAAGGACCCAGCCTGCAATACTTAAATCCACCTAAAAATTATTAACTAGTTTCTCAACTAGCATATGAGGTTGGATACTACTGAATGCTGATGAGAAGTAAACAAAAATAATTCTAGCATGGTTCCCGCTACCTTCTAGGTGTTTATATAGTAGATTGAGGAGGGTGATGGTAGCATCTTGCACTCTCCTCTTCATCCTGTAGGCAAACTGAAAAGGGTCAAGAAAGCACTCAGTTTTAATTAAGAGCTGTTTTTTGACGAGTTTTTCGAATGACTTCATTACCAAGGAAGTTAGGGCCACAGCCCTAAACTCGTTATGGACTTGGGAATGGTTTCCCTTGGCAACGGGCACCACAATAGACATGGTACTCTCTGCTGTGTAAGTGACGGTTGGAAAATATAATTAAAAATAGGAGCTAGCTGCTCTGTGCACACTATAACCAGACGACTGCTTATATTATCAGGACCTGGGCTTTTCCTTGGTCTGCAACGTTTAAAACATTTAATCACACTCTGCTCATCAAAGAAAGGGTTAATAGGCGTAATAGGCCTACAAAGAAGTCTGTAATAAAGGCCTTTTTCAAATAAATGCTGACCACCAAAGCTAGAAAATAACCTTTTTCCTTTTTGAACTTAAAGTTTTTCAACCTGGATATTATTTCTCTATATTTTAACTTCTATATTCTAACTGACTAATAGAGACAACATTTTTTTAAATTGGTCCAATGTTGAATGAGTGCACTGCAGTCAGCAGCTGCAAATCCTTTGTCAAGGGGGTTTGGTGGCTTTGGCAAAGGGACGAATTAGCGACTGTTTCTGATTAAAGAATCTTACTCTTTAAAAAAGGTCTGTCTCTGTAGGGATCCTTTCTACAATGTTGTCAGACACTTGTAATAACAATCTGAGCCTGTCAGTGGCAAGTGAAGGGGCGCAAGTGTCCACAAGGATTGCGTTGCGGCTCTGTCTCACTGGAAAAATAGGAAATGACTTATCAATCCAGTGAATGCACATAACTGAAAATTTTGTGAATCCATTTCTTCCTGTGCTAAGTGCTTGGTGTTGTACATGGCAACAGATATTAATGGCAGTGTCTGTCTGTTTTTTGTCTCTTTTCTCAGAATGAGGAGCCCGTATTTTCCAAGGATTGTACAACATTCTTTATCATTATGCCTTTAAAACATGGCGGCCGTGGGACATTCAACCATATCACCATGGTCTCCAACCAAGTAAAACTATTACAAACTTTTAATAAAATGAATCCATTTAGTTAGGGGCTTTCTCTCTTTAAATTAAACTTCTTCTGTATGTGTATTCTGTCCCCTTATCTGTCCTAAGGGCCTCCAATTATTCATGCTGGTCATATGATTCCCTTTTTTAAGTCTCATCTTTTTAAATTATATTCTAACTTCATTTCCTGAAACACCAGAGAATTACGAATACATTCACATGAATAAATTACAGAGAGGGTTGTACAGTAGACGCACCGGAGGCACTGGCTTCTGTGCCAGATTAATTCAGGTTCTGTAAAGATAATAAGTGAAACAAAAGTTTTAGATTGTTTGCACCCCTTTAAGACCATGTGGGGCATGTGGGGCATGTGAGGTCATGTTAACATGCTTTCTCAGCTCTGTTGTGTTTTATTCTCTCTCGTGCTCATAAGTCTGAGGGTCAAGAGGTCAGCCTCCGCCACCTGACCTCAGGAAGCTGGGAAGTCTCTCAAATTATGGCCTATGTTGAGAGCACAAACTCAGTGTAAGCATGAGACACTGACACCATACAATCTTAGGTACCATACAATGTGATACATGTGATACACAATTTGAAATCTCAAATAACAGGGTTGTTTTGTGTTTTTTTAGTTATTTCCTTAGTACAGAGGAAGGCTCAACACAACGGCAATTGTACAGGTACCATAGCAATTTCACTTTTATATAGAAGTAGAGAAGTCACCATCATTCATTAAGGAATAGTTTGACATTTTGGGAAATATGCTTGTTCGCTGTCTTGCCAAGAGCTCGAGTCAGATCAATTCTACTCCTGTGTCTGTATAGTAAATATGAGCAAGAGTGAAAAGACGTTTATTTTAGTTCTGCATAAACACTGGAAACAGCTAACCTGGCTCTGTGGGAAGGTAAAAAAATCCACCTACCAGTGCTTCAGCTCAGTAAAGCAGGTTTTATATTCTCTATTTAATCTGTAGAAAATGCCAAGGAAGCCGCTGCAGCCGGCCAAGAAATAGTTGGGCACATAACCCGCCCGCCCCCTCGTATAACCATGACTTGTTTTTACACTTCCGCTTGTGTATGGATTAAACAAATGAGATGTTGATGAGAAGTCGCTGGCATCACATGTAGTGTACAGAAATAAGTGGTATCAATCTTCTCTTCTCAGTCATGGCAAGAAAATGAATGAGCATCAAAGATTCCAAATCTTGTGAGACAAATAAAAAGTACTTTATCTTTCAGTGAAGCCTTATGTGTCAATGGTGTATTATTGGCCATATTAACATATTTAATGGCTATATTCACACAAGTGAGAAATGCAGCTCTGTAGTTAAGTTTCCATGCAAATAAAAAATAACTCGTATTTTAAATGAACTTCCAGAAAATCAGCGAAATGAAAATGCAAATGTATACACGTTTCCATCCACTGCTGTTATGTAAATATTAGTTGGTTCATTGAGATAAACAGTTGGTGGTGCAATTCTGCCATTAAACCATTGTAGAAGAGGAGGGCATAATGAGTTGACATAATAAAATCCGCACCTGCTAAATCTCAACCAGTGGATAACCATGTGGAAAACATGACATTTCAGTTTGTTTTATGTATTAATGTGACAAAGGTTACAGTCTCCTCATCACCCCAAACAGATCTGATGTCTTTGTTTACCACCATTTTTCTTGTCTATCCAGTTCCATGTATGATGATGTATTTGCATCGTTTTTATTGACACATCACTTTTTACATCTCAGCAAATTACATACACACATAAAAACATGTTGATCTAAAACACACATCATGAGTTAAACCACATTGTTGCTGACTACATTTTATTTTGGCACACTTTCCATTGTATTTGTTTTATTATAAGTTGCAAATCCTCTCAAATCAACTTCTTTTGACCTCACACACCTTTGTTCTTGTCCCCAAACAGAGTCTCCACTGTGGATCCATTTAATAGAGAATGCCTCACATGCTCCCTTATCAAATCAAAGTGCACCTACTACGACGCTGTCCTCAGCCCGAACTATCAACACGTTCTTCTCAACTGTAGAGGTAACACCGAATTATGACCACAACAGCAATATCAGAACTGAGTGGTTCGTAGCAAGGTTGCCATGTATGACAACATGAAATCACATGTTATCGGTTGATTTCCAAATCAATTCACATCACTTAATAGCTCTTTTTTTTATTTGCCAAAGCTTGGTTCACTGCCAGTTCACACGCTCATGGTTCTAAAATGTTCCCAGAAAGGTTACCTCATTATTAAATGAATCTTAAGGTTTGCTGAGCTGAGTCAGTGGATCACATTTATTTAATATTGCGAGTTGAAACATTTCAAACAGCTACTACACACTTGAATATTTACTTTAATTAAATATTTTCAGTAGAAGAGTGTGAGTCTACTGTATGTAACTCACATAGGAGAGAGTGAAAACTTACAGTGACTTGTCAGCCTATTACCAAATCAACAGCAAGAAACAAGATTTAAAATGAACCCCAACTTTACTCTCTTGTAGGCAATACTCCTGCAATGAGCTTTTCTAAACTTTACTAAAAAAGCTTTCAGACAGCTACGATCAAAGTATTAGTTATATCAAAGACTGCTTTTTATTTGATTTAGATCTGTTTTTAAAAAGATCTGTTTACTAAACTTTAACCTTTTGTCTTTTATATCTGTTATATTTTCTTTATATTTATTTAAATAAATGGGGCATAAAGATTGTCTACTTGAACTTACGCTGAGCTTCATTATATTAAAAATAAAGTAGCCTTTCCTGACCTAAACTATTTTGTTCCCAGGTCCTGGAATACCCCAAACTACTCTTCACAAACTAAGTGATATGAGCAGTAAGTACTCTGGCACTGGCAAACTTGTACCAATTTAGTATTCAGACTCTTTCACTCAATTGCATCAGGTATATGTATTCATCATATTTGGGTAGAAGTTTTTGTGTGCCTCCAGCGTCTGAAAAGTGCATTAATCGATCAACACATTTTTGGAGATTAAGCCACTAAGAGTTATTAAGCCAGAATTCAACAATGGAGGATTACTCATGACTGTAGAAAACTGGATATGAGTATGCAGTTAATGTTAACCCGTTAAGTGCTTGAAATGTTGTTGAGTGTATATCAAAGGCACTCAGAGCCGCTTCTGGCACTCTGGGTAGATAAATGATTATCTTCCTCCGCTCCTACAGGCTCACAGATTGAGAGATGTTGATTATTATTATTATTGGGGTGGCAGTAGCTCAGTCAGTGGGGGCTTGGCTTGGGAAATGGAGGGTCACCGGTTTGAATGTGACTATTGTGTGTTTGATAATGTGCAAAAGAAATGCAGTGAACCCTTTGGAATTACCTGGTTTTCTGCCTCATTTGGTGATAAAATGTTTTCTGACCTTCATCAAATTCACTGGTATAGACAATCACAATAGGCATAAGCTAACAAAACAGAAACAATTAGCATTTCTCAGGTATTTACTGAACACACCCAATAAATATTGGCGCTGCTGGAAAAGGTAAGTGAATCTGATGGAACCTCCTTTGGCATCAATGACCTCAGTCAAACGCTTCCGGTAGCTGCGGATCAGACCTGCACACCTTTTAGAAGATCTGTTGTGCCATTCCTCCTTGCAAAACTGTTAGTTCCACTAGGTTCTTTGGATGTCTGCTGTGACTGGCTCGCTTGAGGTCTCTCCACAGCATTTCTATCGGGTTAAGGTCTGGGCTTCCACTGAGCCACTCCAAAAGGATTTTCTTTTTAAGGAGCCATTCAGAGGTAGATTTACTTCAGTGTTTCGTATCATTGTCCTGTTGCAGGACCCGACCTCTAGTGAGTTCAGCTGGTGGGCTGACACCCTGAGATTTTCTTGTAAGATGTCTTGGTAAACTTTTGAATTGCAAGTTTTTCAGACTCTGAGGCAGCAAAGCAGCCCCAAATTCTAACGCTCCCTTCACTGTACTTCAACAGTGGGATGATGTTTTTATGATTATATTGCAGATGCTGTGTTTTCTTCCCACACATCTCCACTTTAGTCTCATCCGTCCACAAAGCATTCTCTCAGTAATGTTGTGTAGTGTCCAGATGCTCTTTGGCATATATCAGGCATGCAGGAATGTTTTGTTGGAGAGCAATGACTTCCTCCGTGGTGTCTCATGGTGGACTCATGAACACATATGTTTACCTGTTCCAATGACTTCTTTTTTGCCATGGATAGCATTCTTCAAGGTGCCCACCTTGGCTGGGTGGCCACTTCTAGGGAGATTTATGACAGTTCTCAATCGCCTCCATTTGTAAATAACGTGTCTGACCTTAACCCTAACACAAAAGGTTGCACGGTAGCTCTAACCCACGCCTCCAAACTGTATCCTATGTTGACAAGTACAATACTATAATGTTGGATTGTGTTTGTTCATTGTTTTAACTTATATGACCGTAATGCAAATATATGGAAATAATTCCAAATGGCTCACTCTGTTTTTCTTAGCACTGTATGTGAACAGGGTTTTGAAACTCTCAATAGTTTATAGCCAAGCAGGACAATGAAATGAATTAATTATAGTGGATTTTATCTTGTTATCTTGAGTTTTCTTGTCTCTAAATTAATTCTCCTTCTTGCCCTGTCATCTAATAGAGAAAACAACTCTGGAAAGGAACACAGTATTAAGAGATGCACTGATAAACAGGACAATACCCAAGTGGGAAAGAAGAACTGTACAAATCAACAACATGGGTAAAACATTGCATCACCTTTGTGCACAACTGTGTGCAAAACTTGTTTTGTAATAAGGATTTGTTGTTCTCTAACTTGGCCTTAAGAATTGTCTGTGTTGTCATCATTACTACCACTATTGCCATGTTTACAGCAACCAACAGTTTTTTATCTTCACCACAAGCCCTTTTTAACTGTAATACAAATAACTGTCTTTACGCAGGCTTTACTTTTTTACACTGAACTAAATAACGCCGGCATAATTCTGCCACACTGTGTGATTTCAGATAGAAGAGGTGTGACATCTAGTGTGAAGTATAATATATGCGTCGTCAGGCAGCAACGTGAGATTTAACTTTAAAAGTTCAGGCACAACCTTTCACATACAATGCATTTTCATGCACACTGTTTCTCAGAGAAGATGCACTGTAGTAACCTGGTTACTTTACTTTCCCGGTTAGCTTTTTCCCGACCTTAACGTTTAACTAGAAATGACAATGTCGATCTGTCCTCCATTTCGGTCCGGACTGAAATATCTCAACTAATGAACTATTTGATGGATTGGCGTTACCTCTAGTGCAGACAGCCTTGTCCTCTTTGGGATGAATTGTAATTTCTTAAGTAATCCCACTTTTAAATTACTGACATCATCTGTACTTTGGTTGATGACCATCAGCCTCAGTTGTACTTTGTGTTTAGTGCTAATTAGCATATTGAAATGCTGTCATGATTAACTAAGATGGTGAACATAGCAAACATTGTATCTGCTCAACATCAGCGTGTTAGTATTGTCGTTGCTAGGTTATCAGAATGCGACATTACACGCACTATAAAACATGATGCCGACCAACTGACAGCAAGCACCTTTATTGTATTTAGCTGAACAACATAAAAAAAGTAATAAAATTAAAATGGTGTGTGCGGCTACTTAACGAGAATAGGATGTAGGATAGGCATACATGCACACATACAGGGTATGAAACAGGCATCCAGTTGGCTTTTCTAGCTCATGTGCTGTCGGTACACTTGTAGTGTGTACTGTCATGCAGACCCCGGGCAGGCATGTGGATACCATGAACTGGCCTGAAGTCTTGTTTGTATATGTGTGTTTGGAGGCTGATGGCCCAAAATGCGGCTGGAATGTACAAATAATCAAATGCTTAAAGTGTCAGTCAGTCACACATTGGATTGAGCCGACAGCCAATCTATAGTCATGGTAAGGCTTTCTCAGTCTGACATCTTTGTTCTACAAATTAGAAACCCAGTTTTCTCCGGGAGAAATCTAACAGCGGAAATCAGGTTTCTCTACGTCCCTACCCAAATTACAAAACTGTATTTCTCGTTAACATGGCATAAAAAATGGTTACTGCAAAAAGCCAAACTGTAACCTTTTCAATGCACTGCTGGGGACAGGAGTGATAGTTTCCAGCATATTACATTTCTAACAATGGAACAGTCAGGCTCACTAAGATCTGAATATCAGACATGTAAATTCAGGATAAACACAAGTGAGCGAACAGGTGCAGAGCTCTTTGAGGTGATTAGAAATCAGAAATGGAGCAGTACATTGTTTCAATTAGAGGGGACAACTCACCATATGGCTACCTTTCTTTAATCTGTGCTCACTATTAGAGACAAAATAATACATATGAAACACTGTCACAGAAACACTGGCATCATATGTTGAACGCATGTGAACCTCTATGTTTATTTCAGGTTTATTGTGGGTTTTGTGGGATTTTCATAGAACCTACTGATTCTTCCTCATTCAGGTCATAGTGCACATAGAGCAGTAGTCAAAGGCAACTACATTAGCAGTGTAGCCTTAAAGACATTTTAACACTCAATGGCTTCATGTTCAGTTCTTGAATTCTTTATCAGGTCTGATAGGTAATATGCTCACTTATCCTCTGCTGTCCTACCTTTTCCTCACTGGTTCACAACAGTTATCACCTCTAATAATGATCCCATGACTGCCTCTTCATTTCACTGACTCACATTACATCCTTGCGTGAACATAGGTTTTAAGAAACGTCCTAGCCATAAGGCAGTTGTCTTGTACTTCCTACTATGCTATACATTAAATTAGCTACTGTGTTGACCTGACCAATGACAAATGCACTTTAGACTAAATGTTAAGCTGCGACTTAGAAAAAATGAAGCAAACAATGTGTTCTTGGGTACAAATGACCTGATATTAAAATATTGAAATTCTGTTGTTGTTTTGCAGCACTTCGTCTGGAGTTAATTGTCCCAATACGTTTGGATGAAACAAAGGAGCACCCACTTTTACTGATTCTGTACGTCATTTCAAATACATGTGCTATTTTAATTAGTACTTCTGCTATATTGCCTCATTTTAACAACGCAGAATAATTTCAGTCAATAATATATTAAATGAAGAAACTAAGAAACAAATGCTTGGAAACTAAGCTGAAAATTTCTGCCTTATTTCAGAGGTTCCCAACAGGGTTGCAAGATACATTGGAAGTATCATGTGATGATTTATACATTTCAACATGATTTACCCGTCATACTTATTTTTTCAGTATTCCCTCTGATCTGTGATCAAGGGCTAAACTGGCTTACGGCTGGTAGATCTACGCAACCAATGACGATGGGCTGGAAGGAGACATTGTTTTGTTTAAAGGGGTCAAAAGCCAAAAAAGTTGGGAAACACTGAAATGTGTTTTCCATGTGAGAAACCATGTTTATTTATTCTTGGTTTATTTGGGGGTGTTGAAGAATCCTTGGGCTTCTTTGGACTAAACTCATACTGTCTTTGCACAGAGACAACTCCCCTGGCGGTCAGGCTGTGAGTGACCGCTTCTCTCTCAGCTGGGACTCCGTGCTGGTCAGCTCAGACAGCGTCATCGTGGCTCGTTTGGATGGCCGAGGCAGCGGCTTCCAGGGTCAGAGGATCCTGCACGAGGTTCACCAGAGACTGGGAACTGTTGATGTTCAGGACCAGATCACAGCCCTGGAGTAAGTTGTATTTATTAATTGCACATTATTCAGTTGATTCTGCTTGATCATGTTAACAAACCTTTTCTACACAGCAGTGGTCCTATCATATCAACATTGTCCAACAGATGTGATTAGATATTATACAAGAATATTTCTGACCAAGAACCCTGACTGGTCAACATTTATTTATTTTGGAAAAGATTAGATCTCTCTTTTTTTCAATAAATTTTGACTTTTGGACTTTACAACTCTCTGGAGTTACTGGAAATGTTGAGTGTTGGAAACTCTGTTTAGCCTTTATGTGACGTTTTGGCAAATTTGTGTTTATCCTTACGGCTTCCTACATCAGCTGCGCTGGTGAGTCGGCTTTAAAATACATGTGAAGGACGTAGAAGCTGAATCTGTCCATGGAAAAATTGTTCACAGCAAAAGTGAGCTAGCAAGGCAGTTATGTGTTTATATGTGTGAGATTTATTTTCGGAAATCCCACAATCTCTAGAAATGAACATTAACTCAAGATGGCTGGCTGACTCAATTGGGCCTAGAAATCGTCTTTGTTGCTAGAGCATTACTAAGGGATTACTTTCTGGAGTAGTAGTTTCCATTACATAGGAGTCTACTTATGTGACTGGTTGTTTTCCAGTTACGGTCAGACCCCATGTTAAGAGTAAAGTTAGGAAAACAGAGAACACTGGAAAACGTTTTTGTTTAATTTTGAAAGCAAATTGCCCCACAGTACGTATACATTTTGATTTTATCCTCTTTTTAATTTAAAAGAGGGATAATATTGTCCTGATGTATCGGCAGACTGATATATGTTTCCAACTAGGGGTGGAATCTCTGGGCACCTCACGATTCGATTAGATTAAGATTCAGAGGGCTGCGATTATAAAAAGATTATCGATGCATAGTTTTTTCTCTACAGGATCCCTGGATAATTACTAAGCATTTAATTTGCACATTAAAATCCAAAAGAAACATCTCCTAATTAGCTTAAAAGGAATAGTTTGCAACCAGTTGTCAGACTCCTCTGAAAACTGAAAAATAATTATCAGGTTGTACAGTATGTGTACAGGACAGAGCTGCACACCAGTTTAGTCTAAGCTTGTACCAGATGTTCTCAACCCTTGACTAGAAAGTTAGCTAGTAATGACAAACAGCTGATAATTAATATTACTTAATGTTACTAATTTAGCTAATGTTACATAAATAAATAAATATTTTTAGGACCTTTTACAGGACCCAAGGACGCTTTACAGTGACAGAACAACAAAAAGTCATTCAGGATTGAATGGCTTGGTAAAGAGCTGGGTTTTTAGTAGATTTTTGAAAGTGTCCAGACAGGGAGCTCTGTGTGGATGGAGTTCCAGAGGGTGGGGGCTGTAACACTGAAGGCTCTGTCCCCAAAAGTCCTGAGTCCGGTGTGGGGGACAGAGAGCAGGCCTTTGTACAGGGGAGATGTTAGCTAGCGCTAACAGCCTTCACTTTTCCAGCAGTTGGGGAACCTACAGACTTTTATTAACGGACACACAGTGACCTACGCTGCGCGTTTACTGCCATATTGAAAGTTACTGCTAATATTTTTCTTCGCTAACTTTCACCATCATGTTCTGCCGCTCACTCTCTGTCTGAGCGTCGAGTGTTACCATGTTCGCAGTGTGCGAGTTAAAATCATTACTTGCGCATTGATATTAATGATTGTGTGACATGGTGGTTATTCATTCTGCAGCGTTTGTGTGCCAAATACAGGGGAACACTGCTGGTCTCTCTGTTGTGTCCGCCTTTTGCGTTCCATCAACATTACATTATCAATTAACATTTAATAATCCATTTTCAGACATTTGTTAATCAATTCATGCAATGCATCTAAGAATCGATTATTTCTCCCACCCCTATTTCCAACTCCAATTTGCACTAAGTCTTATAACTTATTCATCCATTATAACGATTTAAATAACTCACTTCCAGCAACTCGAAAAATATCCTATTTGTTTGTTGTCTTGTGTTAGCTGGCTCGCTAGCAGAAGGAACTTTTGGATTGCTACATGGATTAGGCTAGGTGTTGTGGCCAGTGAAAAGTTTCAAATAGGCTAGTTGCTTGTATTAAAGTTAAAATGTTTTTAAATAAAAAAATTGTCTTAGTACAAAACTGACATGTTTACTGAAATACTGATTGTTTACTGTCATATCCTGTCTGTACTGGCTGTGAAGTTATCCCTTTCCAGTGCGTCTCCATCATAAGACTGATATGAGGCTTCAGGCTTCTCAGTTAGCCTAAGCAAGTGGCAGCACATGTAGGTTTACTAACATGTGACAACCAGGATGTATCCCTCTGCCCAACCCAACAAGGAACCATTGTTCTCAGAAACACAAAGAGGGAATTTTGCACCAAGAAAATGGCATGTGGCTAACTCAGACTCCTAAATCCTTAAATAGCTAAAATTCAGCTGAATTTGTAAGGAACAAGGACAATCTTTCAGTGTAGTCTCATTAGAAAGGGATAATTTTTTTGTTTGCTATTTAGTTAACTCACTCTGAATTTTCAGACACTTGGTCAAGCTACCCTATATCGATGGCAACAAAGTTGGAGTTTATGGAAAGGTAACATAGCCACTGTATCTAACACATAAGTAACCACATAAAATATATACTGTTTCTTACCCAACATATTTTTAAAGCAGCTATATTCTTGTTTTGCAGGCTTACGGTGGATTTCTTTCCTCTATCCTGGTCCTCTCCCACAGCTCTATGTTCCAATGTGGCATCGCTGTAGCTCCTATAACAAACTGGAGACTCTATGGTAAGATGGGCAAGAATATCATACATACTTATATCATACATATGGAATATTATAAATACTTATAATATTACAATGATCTGAAGTTGTAGCTTATGGTGCGTTCCAGTCGTACTGGGAAGTCGGAATTTTTGAGTTTAGCCCGACCTCAAAATCCAAGTGGGCTGCTCCATGCATCAACAGAGTGAAAGCCATAGTATACTGTTTATCCCACTTCTGTCTTTATTTGTGTGTCATTAAATCAGTCCTACACAGTACCGTCCAACTTTTCTACGGTGTCTCGTTTTTATCAAGTGGTATTGCTAACAATGTGAAGTGTTCATCTTGGTTTTCCAACTTAACTAGAATCAACTCGAGGTTAAAATCATTCCCAACTCTGACTTTCGACTTCTGAGGTAAATGGAATGCACCATTATCCCAATATTTGACAAGTTCATTCAAACAGCCAGTAACCCCAATTACTATATATATATATATATATATATATATATATATATATATATATATATGTATGTATGTGTATATATATGTATATATGTATGTGTGTGTATGTATATATATATATATATATATATATATATAGCCATGATCATGGAATTTAATTTATCAGAACAAAGCTAAACAACTAATCTACTGATTCAGAATGTCAAACAAACCCAAGGAGGCTAATGAATAGAGTGGAGCTACATTAATCATCAATGGCATTTTCTATTCGTCACATAGTCCAATGTTAAGTTAAGAAGTAATACTGAAAGACTTTGGGAGTGTTATCATGGATGAATAGTGAATGAATTAAAACAGCAACGTTGTCCCCATTCACAGTATCTCTCCATTAACTGTTTCCTTTTTCATCCTTATAAAGGGTCAGCCTACACTGAGAAATATTTTGGCTCCACGGCAAAAGACGATCACAAATATCAAGTATGACTGGATGTCAGTGTTGTTTTTGGCCAGAAAATGTATTATAAATAATTCTGTCCCACAGCTGTAATGCAAACTAGACTTGTGAAAAACAGCTCATTATGGACAAAGGAGCCCATTTTATTTGCGCAAGTGCAATGACCTGCACAAAGCAGTAGGTCTTGAGAGGAAGTTTCCAAGCACACCAGGTATTTTCATTCGTATGGAGGCATGTGCAAAGAGGCTGGTTGAAGTGGAATCCAAAATTGGAGAGAGCAGTGATCCTCTCAGCGAGTCACATTTCTTGTCTCATACCTCTGAAACAGCTGTGCCAATCACAGTGGGGCATGTCAGAAATGTCTCAAGTGGAGAGAAGGCTTCTCCAGAGAATAACAGATTATTGCTGTCTGGACGTGCAGAGTGGCAGATGTGAACACACTGTACCACATAAACCTGCAGCTAAAGGAAGATATTGATACTTTTATTTTGCAACGCGGTAATCTGAATACATAACAGTTATGTACACAAACTTGCTTACTGTTGTATGATAAAATAAAACAAATCTAATAAAAAAGAAATACACAACAGATACAACAATCGTTTGTGCTCTAAAACAATAACGTTATCACAAAATATTATAATTGATGTAATTCAGCGGGTGCATTTTCTTCTTGATGCAAAGAATTGAAACACTTTCATATTAGAGGACAACTTTGCAACTGCATTTAGAAACTGGTGTGGTGTTTGCATATTTGACTATAATTCTCCATAATAAGAGCAACAGCATTAATGGCCATAACACACGTATAACAACAGATAGAATTGTTACATTATCGTATATACTCTAAATTGCTATGCCAAAGAACATTAATGATATCATTAAAGAGAATGGGAAGTAGGGATTTACAGTTTACAGAGTAACACAGCAGAAACAGATGTGGTTCAGAGACGTCTGTCTATTTTACTGTTATTCTTAAATCTGACTTTACAGTCACGCACCTGCTTTGTTACTCACTAGACTCTATAGACACTACTATTGTTCACTTATGGGAACTGATCCTGTTGAAAGATTGGATTTTCTTTTTTCTAACCTGAAATTGTTTGTTCGTTCCTATAAATGTCAGAGCACAAATTCCTGAAGTGTCAATTTACATTACTGAATTTTAATAAGGTGTTGTTCAGATGATGTTGCAACAGTCTGTCTGTTTGTCTGAGGGTCATTTTACTGTTTGCTGTCTCTGGCAGATTTCCAGTCTGCTCAGTAACATCACATCACTGAGTCTTCCGAACTTTCTTATTATCCACGGCACAGCAGATGGTGAGTATGGGTACAGGTACTGACAATAAAGCAGATACGTAGATACATTATAGGGTTTATTGACAGGCTAAATGTTAAAAACTCCAGTATTGGTCTTGAGTCTGGTCTGCAGAGTTATTTTTTGACAGTTACTGTTTGAAGTAAAAATGTTCTCATACTTGACCCCACCTGGTCCTGTCTCCACTACATCACTCGTCCATACAAAACTGTGGAAGTGCATGGACAGAGTAGCTGTTGTGTCAGGCTTTGATGAATTTTCATTTGAATTATCTGTTCTTTTCCAGCTACTGTTCATTTCCAGCATTCCGCTGAGCTGGTTAAGCTGCTGTCTGCGTCAAATGCTAACTACACTCTCCAGGTGACTGCTGCCATTGACAATTCATTCCATTTAACTAAAAAGGGGAGACCTTGCTGATGTGTTTATGGGCTAAACAAGCAACCTTCTTTGTCTGATGGTTTAAAAAGTAACAAGGTGAAAAAATCCTGACTGGGGCCTGAAAGCACTTTTGATCAGTTCCATCCCAAATGTGTGCATGTCAGGAAGCACAGAGAAAGCCTGGTCAGGTTTGTGATCTTGTTTTCTTGCTGTTGGATCAGATATTTCCTGATTTTGTACAGAAATAGTTCAATTATATTTAGGCAAAGTGATTTTTTTAGCTGCAGACAACACTTAACATTTGAGAAGTGTGTACAAGTTTTTGATTTTCAAAGTAAGGTATGATAATAGTGTGTTTTTATGGTATTGGAAACATTTCAAATGATATCACGCAAAAAAGGATTGTGCTGGTGAGATCGAAAAATAAAACTAAATAGGCTTCTAAAATCATCTCACAGAGGGGGAAAAGATTCCATGCTGGAAACCATGTTTTTGCTGACCTCCTTTGGTTGAAGTAGTCACCTTCCTGCTTTGCCATAGTTGCACACTGCCGGCGTGTTTACAGGTGCAACAGAGCACACTAGTGACCACACTTAACTGTGAGGCTGAAAGGCACTTGAAACTTTCAACTGGTATTTTTCTCTCACAGAAGTAGAAAGAGACTGTTTTCAAATGCCTAAAAAACAATTTCGATTGCATGTCCAAGTCCTCTGGCTGCCGTGTGAGTTATGTATCTTGTTTGTCAGAACTAAAAGCAAAAGTAGTGTGGTATTGTTATAGAGACACAAAACATCTGAGGAGAGTAAAGTGGGTCAGTAAAGCATGTGATACAGGAAACCATGGTCATTACCCAGCAAATGCTTGCAGCCACCATAGCAAAACAGTGAATAGTTGTTTTTACACTTTGTTCTTTTTATACAGATTAATAAACAAGCAAAATATAATGTGTTAATTAGTGAGTGTAACCTTTGGACAGAGCTAGGCTGGATGTTTCCAGTCATTGTGCTAAGCTAAACTAATTAGCTGCTGGCTCCAACAGTTCATCTCATTTATCTCTTGGCAAGGAAGTGAAGAAGCATATTTCCTAAAAAGTCCCCCTATTCCTTTAAGTTGGAATTATATTTAGTACTTGTGACGCTGGGGCCTCTAATTGTGCAACGGTTTTGTCTGACATTGAGTTTTTTTTTTTATTTACACACAAGAAAACAAAGGTTACACTAAAACAGGCCAAAATACAAAATGAAACCTGTGCATCATCAGAGAATTCTTGGAATTAGACTGAGCTCCTCTGCAGACCTCATTCCATTCCTCTTTTGTTATCTCATAAAATAAAGTGACATTTTTTTGTTTTTGTTGAGCGATATCTCTTGCATTTATCCCAGAAGGAGTCATAGAAGCCATAACTGCCCCTCTCAACTGGACAGATCTCCACCAACGTATATATTTGGGGGAGATATCTGAGTTAATACCTGCATATGACTCTGACATTATCATTATAAAGATCAGCTCCTTTATCAATCCTACTCCAATGTTAAAAAAAACATGATATTTAGAAAGTAAGCACGTTTTAAATAATTAAAAACAGAAGGTTAAATAAATAACACTTTGTTTTCTGTTCCCTGCTGCTTAGATTTTCCCAGATGAAGGACACAATATTGCCTCTGCCAAGAGCCAACACTACATGCTAAACTCAGTGCTCACCTTCTTCAGGCGCTGCTTTGAGGTGGAGCAGGCATCTAAAGAAGATGACTAGCTCGTGGAACCTCCTGCTGTGAGACGGTTTTGTGAAGAATGAAGAGTGTAGCAAGTGCTGTCATGAGCTAACAAAGAGAAGCTGTGTTTTCCTGAAGGGCTGCTATCTGTAGAAGCACTCCGAGAGCATTAGTGAGAATCTACATACCCACAGCATGTCAGATAGGTAGCATTACATTTACTAGGACCAGTGTGCTGATTCTGGGGTTGTGATGACTATGTTGTTGAACTGAAAAGATTGAAGGTTGTATTGTTACTGTATTCTAATGCTTAAGTTTATAAAGGCTATGGATTGTTTGTAATGTTTGTAATCACACTGAGCACAAATGTCAGGGAATTAAAGATACTTGTATTTTTCCTTTTTAGATTATACATTTTGTTGACTGCTACTGTGAATATTTCTATTTACTGCAAACAAAACACTTTAACTGAATACCAAAATTTGAGAGATCATATCACAAAACATTTTTGCTGGTGCCTTTACCTCATTATAGTAGTCACTATTTTCCAAACTTAGAGCCAACACAGTGTTGATAGACTTACTGCAATGTCCGATTAGATAATGAAGATTAAACTTTGTAGGCACTGGATTGCCTGACGGAGTATCTGCATCCTCATATGATTGATTGATTCTTCTTCAGCTATAAGACTAAAAATCACTTGCCATGTGGCGGTTTTAATCACATTCAGGTAACCATTATGTGAAACGTTGGCCCCATTCAGACTGGATTTATGTCTCTGGGGTAGATGGGTTGATTTTAACTTCAGTCAGTGATTTAAATCTGTCTTGGAATTAGCTATTAGCAGTTCCTGTTCCTGAGGCCGACTCATGGAATTACAGACACTCAGTGAATTACTTTGAAACCGTAGAAAACTGAAAACTGTAATGATTCTCAGGAAAGTTCTGAAGTATCTTTTTACTATGATCCCTGAGGGGATTCATGGCCGTTTATCCGTGATGGACAGAGTTATGAGATTTTCGAATAAAATTTATTTCCCGCAGTATATTTGCCTCCCCTCCAACTCTCCCATGCTCTCCTGGGGACGCTGTTGGACCTTTAGGGCATTTATGTAGAACAGAGCATTGTGTTCTTTTTTCTTGTTATATTTTTCTTTTATTTTCTGTTGTATTTTTTTAATTAGGAACTCTCTAGCTGTAACAATATTGCATTATCTAATTTGGGGTACTTTCTGGATTTAATGAAAATTCATCACACTACAGAATATTAGATTTATAGCAATCAGAATTTTTTTTTTCCAGAGCAATATGATGATACATTTAGTCTTTTATCGAGACTTTAAAGAAACTATGTTGAAGGAATACTGATTGGTATCATGTGGTACCTTTTCTGATTACATAAGAAACAATAACACTTATTCTTTTGAATATTTATGTAAAAATTGATTCTTCACTATCACATGTAGCATTTAACATCCCAAAAAGTGTTTCAAATGGGAGAAAGAAGAGCAAGTCAAATAATAATAGCGGTCTATTCTGTACAGTGTGCTTTGTCTATAATCAGACTCCTGTAAAACTGTATGTTCCCCATATCCCTCCTTGAATACGATGTAGCAAACCAGATTATTCTCTGACCTTGATCCTGTGCTGCTTGCACTTCTGCACTACACCTGATTCCTTCATATATACTGTAGTTATTATGTTGACAGTAGGCGTTTGTCTACCAGTTAAAATGTATATGCTGAAATAAATTGTTAAAAAGACATCATTGCATCATTGTTTGCTGTTGGGCTTAGAGGATGAACCAAAAAAATGAGAATTTGTTTAGAGCCATATCTGATACAACATATTATTACTAAAAGGCTGATGGTGCACCAGTGACATACAATGTTTAGAGCTAGCAGCAGTGATAGACTACCTTGCAGTTGCTTTCAAGCTAAAGCCAATTTCTGCTGAAAACAAGACTTAGGAAAGATGTTCACAGTCACTGCACCCATCTGTTGTTTGCAAAAAGTAGTTCCAGCCCCCCAACATCATAACAGATCATATTACATCTATCTGTCAGTACAGTTTTAACAAAGCTAAGCCAGCTGCTTCCAGCCTTTATTTGTTCCCAACAACTTGGAACTCAAAAATGTCTGACCTACTACTAGAAAAAGTTCAATGGAACACCACTCAAAGTTGTGATCTTGAGGCACATCCATTATCCTGAAGAAGCAGTTGTCTGGCGTCACCCAACAATGGCAACACCCATGGAAGTCACACTTACTCACTCATCGTCAACCGCTTATCCTGTATACAGGGGCGCGGGGGGCTCGAGCCAATCCCAGCTGTCGTTGGATGAAAGTAGGGGTTCACCCTGGATAGGTCGCCAGTCCATCGGTACTGTAAACAATCTCTGAAGGTCATCTTCTCTGCACAAAAGTTATTCAGAAAAACGTTAAAAATGCCAACAATGTAAAAACATTAGGAAATGTACATTTACTGACTTTTGCAGATTACAAATGTTTAGATAACAATTGTTTACTTTGCTCGTTTTCATTAAAACGGCTATATTTTTACTCCAAGAGCACTGCTGAGAGTTCAGCTGAGCATAGACTTGGCAAAGAAACATCAGTCTGTCACAGTCAGCCATGTTTTTTTATTTACATTTGTCGGCAGCATAAGCTAAGCTAAGCACATCCTGACTCCATCTCTCTACTTAACACACACACACTAGATTGATATCAATGTTCTGATCTCACTTACAGAAAGAAAGCAAATGAGTATATTTCCCCAAATGTTGAACTACCATATTCTGCATTGAAGTGTGACAGTGTATCTGTCCTGCCGGGAACTGAGTACAAATGGGGAAGTCTCTCACTCAGCTGTTTTTTTAAATTCAATTACACAACATCATGTCCCAGGACCGCTTGGCTCCTTCTTTATGTATTTACTATAAGAAAGTTGTTCTCCCATGAATGGTCCTATCCAAAGTTTACATAATGACTACAAAGTTAACATTTGTTTGACATTTTAGCTGCCAGACAAAGAAAATATGAACATATATTAAACAAAAGATCAGTTCTGGCTTAGTGGAAATAACAACATTAGCTTACAGAATCTGATCAGTTAATGACTAGTTTAACATCTGGCAAAGGCACAACAGTTGAAAAAATGGCCTTTTGGTTAACACCAGCACATTTAGTGTTGATGAATGTGCATTGTCCTTGTAAAAATAAATCACTGAACCACCCACAGTCAGCCACATGGCTGGCTGTAAAGTTCAGTACCAAACTTCAAGATGAGAAAACACCAGCTGAGACAAACAATGTCACCAAACTAAATGGAAATTTGAGTCTAGACTAACTCATTCTGCTGATGAAGACCATGTGATTTGATTGGAAGTTTCAGAGCTGCTTACTAAATTGACATTGTGGTGAGATTGTTTCCTCAAACTTCAATATGTCAGGAAACTATTCACGTCAGACATACTGACAACCAGGCAGACAGTGATGACTGCTGACAAGCAGATTGCCTTCTTGCTAGTGCTTGGACCATGGCGTGCAAATTTGCAAACATTTCTTATGGCATTCACACATAACTGAGCACCGCTGTGGCTTGATGAAGACAAACACATCCACACAGGTGTGAGTTATTCTGCCTGATTCAACCCTCTTCTCCGGTTCAGACTGAGCAGAGAGAAGAGCCAGTGAACTAAGCATTATATGTACCCACCCATAAAGAAGAGGTCTAATCAGCCAAAATAACTGATAGTAAACTTGCACATGTACAAGGCCTATACACTCAGCGAAAGAGTCAATTTCAGTCACTCTTACTGTGCATTCAAATAAAGTTGCCAACCAGACAATCACACTTTTACACACAGTGTAATGATTTTACCTGTCGGTAGTTACTGTGTTTGTTGTTTTTCCACTGCATCAGAGACCTGTACCACCAAGCAGTGGCCTGTACTACGAAGCAAGGTAACTGGCTTATCCGGGTAACTTCAGGAGTAACTTCGTGACATGACAGATTGACTATTTTATGTGTCCAAAAAAAAAAAAAGCCAGGGTAGGGGTTAATAAACTGAGAGAAAAAAATCCCAGATGAAAGTGTCAAATTTGCAAGAACAAAAATTGGACATTCCCTGAAATTAAGGTCACAAACTTCTAAATCACTCTGTTTTTTTCTTCTGAATACTCCCAATCCACGGCAAAGTCTCTAAGGTGTATGATAAAATAGTGATTGTGGGCTAAACTCACCGCTAAATCCGATTGTGAAGTCTAAAGTCTCATAAATGTGTGGCTATAATGTCAGAGAATATTCAAGTTTTTTACTCGTAAAATACATGCAATAAGAACACTGGGAAGATAATTAGGCTACAAATTAACTCAATGCGATGCCAACAAGCCTCTCTGGCTTTGTCGGCCGCTGTTAGAGTTGGCCATTAACGTGTCTTTAAACTCCTCCTCCATATACGGAGCATGCGCCGTTGTGAAAAACTCTGCCTGCCCCTTTTATGCGAACACGCACCAACTCCAATTAAGTAAACACGGGGTTAACATGGACTCAACTGATCGCCATGGTAACTTCCAGAGCAGGTTATGTTCCAGATAAGAGATCAACTCTATGAATTATAAGCTGCTTTTATGTTTGCTGCGGTGATACGCAGAAACTCTTATAATATCATCCTACAGAGACAGGTTTTTACAGTAGGCTAATCTTCTTGCTGCTTTGAAATATGTTACATTTTTTATTTCCTCCCAGATACACAGCCGAGCTGAAAGAATAAGGCTGATATTTTCATACAGTTCATAAGAACACATCAAATCAACGCATTATCATAGACTACGCCTGTTCATTTAGGCATTCACACTGTAGGCGAATTTCTGTCTCCCTGCATGTATCAGCTGCAGCCGTGCTACTTAGACTAGTCCTATGTCGTATTTCTGTAGTGTTACAGTTTGCTCGTTTGTAAAATATGACACTGATGCCAGTGTGCCAGTGGACTTGTCCATGTCTGTGATTGGTCATCTGCTGCTAACTCCACCTCTTTTATGTGAACGCGCTCACGGCTGGATTGGGAAGCCCTGGGTCGAGTTACTGACCGCGATTGTTAGGGTTAGTTAAGCCAGATAAAAGATATCCCGGGTATGTTGAACTCGCTTCGTGGTACAGGCCCCTGGAGAACTGAACTTGAGCCCAAGTATTGTAAGTATTTAATTTGGAATTTGGAAAAGTATTGTCCAGTTATTCCTGCTAGTCTACTGATACTTTAACTATTTAGAACAGTTTCTTGGCACGATGTAGTGACTTCCTGGCGTCTCCACTGGTAAATTTAAGTCCCATTTTGTCTAGACTGGATCTTTAAGAGCAGATTTAAGTCCAAGCTTGGCCAACATGGCTCCTATTCTGACTCTCTTTCCTCTACTCTGAGCGATCACCACACCCACAATGGCGCCTGGTCCGGTTGTGTGGGCCGGGTGGATCCTGGTCCGCTGCGCTTTAATCCAAAAATCCGGTCTTCAGTTTCCAATGACTGTATTTATGTCAGAAGTAAAGTGTAAGCGAGGTTTGAAGGAGCCACCGGCTGCTGCTTCCACAAGCGCTGTCGCTTGTCATATCAAGCTGTGGCTGTAGCTGCTAGCTTATTGTACTGACTTGAGTTTGGTATCAATCTATCTTCTCATCTAATTTCTGCAAGAGAGCAAATAAGCACATATCCCAAATGTTGAACTATTCATCTCCGACTTAACAATCAAATGGTAAAAATAACATCTATATATTTCACCTGCACATTTGCATTAGACTGCTCCTGGCTATTTAATGTCCTCAGCACACTTTTCTTGATCTTTATGATAATATTGTATACTCTCGCCTCACTGTGTCATGCAATATGTGCCTGGTTTGTTTCTTGCCTGGCCTAGAGTGCTCCACCTGGGGCGGCTGTGGCTCAGGAGTTAGAGCAAGTTGACTGTTAATCGGAAAATCGGTGGTTCAATCCCCTGGTCCCCAAGGCTGCATGTCAAAGTATCCTTGGGCAAGATACAGAACTGCGAATTGTCTCTGGCGGCTGTTCTGTGTGAAAGTTAGTTTCTTTTTGAGCACTTAGGCTCAGTGTATGCATGGTGAATGCATATGTAGTGGTCAAAAAGGCGCTTTACTAATACAGAGCATTTTACATTCTTATATACACTGTGTTACATTTCTTTGCATAGTCAAAAGCGGAATACACTGACAACATGCATGTCACTATAGGTTATGGATGAGTGTACATAAGACGAATAAAACTTTGAACTTCATGAAAGCCTAGACAATACCACTGTTCAAGCCTTTTCTCTCAAAGCACAATTTTAATGGAATAAAAATATAAACATGTGTGGGTAAGAGGCTGCTTAAAGTGTGTATATATGTATATATCAGCAAAACCTTGTATTTCATAGTTTTTTATTTATTTATAATCATCACTAGAGGACAATCACAATAACCCCAAAACCTCAACCCTGCCCTTTCCCTTTTAAAACAGCAAAAAGAACAAGAACAAGCATTACAAAATCCATTCTAAGAAGAAAATCAATAGCTGAAAGGAAAAAAGAAAAGAAACAAAAGTAAAGTACAAGACATCAAGGTCAAATCAATCCATCCCCATAGACTAAACTATCTATGAGATCAGACATCTCAAAAATATATTTATGTACACACTCTGCTGTATTGTACTGTACAAAATGTGGCAACACTTGACACATTCCCTGTAGACATGCAAACACCTTACAGACACTGTAAAATTGTCCATCTTAGTACATCCATTTTCATTAATATCTACTGCAGTTAATTCTTTTCTTGAAACAAGAGAACATCCAAGAGTATGGAAAATTTGTCTTGACTTCAACAAAGTTTTTAAATCAGGTGGAGATAGACAGAAAAAAATCATCTCACACCATTTTAGAGATTTTATCACTTGTTTTAAGAAAACTAAGAGTTTAAGAAAACAAGGTTAAATTACATATTAAGATGGAGAACTTTTGCAGCGTGGCCTGAAACTGAAATTACTTTATGGCCAATATCCATTATCGTTACATATAATTCATAACTTATTCATGACCATACAGCTGACATGGTGCTGTAACTGTTTTAGATACTAAACTGACTGCAATGCTGTGTCTCGAGGACCTGAGTTGACATAGGTTAACATGACACTGCTAATGGATGACTACCACTGCCAGCGAGTAATATTACAGTATGTTTAACCTCATAAGGCATTGTACATGTCTACACAAGACCCCTGTACAATAAAGTGTGACCTATAAAGACTGTTTTCATTTAGCGTGGGCAATGGCGGAGGGCTTCAGCAGGAAATAGCACTTATTCAGGATCAACTCGTTTGTGGTGAAGTTGCGTGACTAAACATTTTTCGCAGATGGCTGGACCATTTCCTTGTGCAACAATACAACAACCAAAGGAGAAGTGAGATCAAAAGTGTACATCTGTGTTCTTTTCTCCCCAAGGGCTACCACAAAGGAGACTAACATGGCAAAATGAGGGAAAAAAGAACCATGCACTTGAAAAGTGTGGATGACTACAGTCCAGAGAGCCTGCAAAAGACGGAGGCAGTCTTCCGCGCACATTGCCAAGAAACAGAGCGTCCCAAAACTGAAATGACTTTATGCTAGAGGGCAGTTCCCATCTCAAGTCCCAGCAATGCAAGTACCATTGTAATGTCCTTCCATTATCTTCAACACATTTATACACCAGCATACACAATCACACACTGGAGTGGTCACACACACACAAACACACGCACACACACACACACATACACACACACATACACATACACGCACACACACACACACACACACACACACACACACACACACACACACACTTTAAGAGCATTAGCAGCTCTAACCCAGTGTCCATGTCTGGCTAAACACTGTCCAAATGCGAAAGGCCTTGACGGATTGTAGCTGAATTCTTCAAGCTCTGCCAAAGGTCTGACCCTCAAGGCCTCCCGCCTACTCCTCCTCCTCGTCTTCCTCATCAGGCAGCGGTAGTAACTCCTCCTTCAGACACTCCCTGTAGAAGCTGGTCAGTGTGGCATAGAGGTGCTGGCGACTCTGCTGAGATAGGAAATGGCTCTCATCTGGGTAGATCTGATGGGTAAAAAGTAGGTTAATTAGTGGACGGAGGTTTGTGGACACACGTTTTGAGGTCAGTTTAGTTCATTTCAGGGAACAGGAAGGAGAAGAGATGTATTGCACCAGATTTAGCAACAAGCTAATTTCCACCTGAAGTCTCTGGGCAGGTAGACACAAATGCTAATGGATCAATACAAATACAAGTTGAAAATATAATAAAAACTAAGTTCCATCATCGATCAAAAAAATAATACAGATTTAGATCATAACACCTATTCGATATACAGTTTATAAATACTCTTTCCGACTAAGCTCCTCTCCCCCACCGAGAATTTCCAGTAAGGTCTGGCCTAAATTTAGATAATCAAGTTCAAACTGTTAAATGGCTGCTGTAGATGATGGTAAGCACCAGGGTGTAATTTGTGTGTGTGTAGGGGGGGGTTCTCCCTTTCTGGTTTATATATCCCTACCTCTGCTGAATAATTTTTATTCAAAAACTTATTTTATTTTTATTGTTTTATTACAAAATTTATCCCCCGCTCAGAGTGATCAATGCTACTTCACTTGTGATGCAACTGATCACAAAACCCACGGTTCGGATAAATTTATTTTAAAATGCGCTACTTCGGCTCTGATGTAGCTGCCTCTCTCTGTCTGTAATCACCACTCTTTCGTCTTGCTCAATGTCCCTCTGATTGAATACAAATCGCGATAAATTGTCTATCTACAGTCACGAGACACTGAGCTGCGTGTCGAAGGGAAGGCTGCAGCAAACATCACAATCTTATAATCTGTTTCTATTCGATTTTAATGAAGATAAAAAAACATTCCCCCTCTGTTTTTTACACAAATCGCACCCTTGTAATGCCTATTCCCAGATCTTGCAAACTCTACATCAGTGTTTCTCTACACTCTATAATTTCTCAAGCACACTTAATTGAACCTTCACTAAGCCACGCCCCTTTAGTTATGTTGGTAAGTCCGACAAACTGTCAGACCTGTCAGACTCAGCATGGCGCTGCCACTGTCTATTACTCTTCTCCCTGGAGAAATATTGTAAAATTTTCAGAAAAACAAAAAAGCAATCTCAGAAAGGAGACACAAATGTTTGCTTAGTGCATTTGAAGGTTGTATGGAGGCTGTCAAACTGACGTGAAACAAATAAAGACAGAAGCTAAAGCCTACTGATCACAGTGTAAAAGTGAACCACCTGACGTTTGAGACAAAGAACAATGATCTTAAAGATGTTTTTTGGCTTTTCCCCTCTCCTTTATCGAGTTATATACCTTATTTGTGCATGTAACAGGTTTGCAAAGTGAAAAAGCCCAAAGTCCAGCCCAAAGGGAGTTCCCATCTCCCACAGAAAACTCTGCTCTGAGCTGCTTAAAAAAACAGCTTGTTGTAGTCGAGCCGCTTCCCTTTCATCCCTGTGACGACACAGCTAAATGCGCCTCATATAACGCTCGCCAAGCGGCTACTCCGACATGCCCTCAAAAACACCGGTGGAAAAACAGTGAGCTGCAGCACGCACCTCACCTCTCCCTTCCAAACACTAGCTACCCTCCAGGCAGTCAGTGGACATAAAGAAGAAGCACTAGGTTTATATAACGTTACATTCAGTAGTAAGTTAGCTAGCTCAAGCTTTAACTAACATTACATTAGAAACAATCCACAGCCGACATTTTTCTGGATTTGTTTTAGGTTTTGGAAAGGGAATAAATCATACTTCTAGAAAACAATGAGTCAATGGAACGCAGCCATAGAAGTGTCTGACCTCAGTTAGAGCGAGTCCTATTCTGGGATGTGATTGGCCCGCTGCTTAGCGAAGGGGCAATTGACTTTCCTGTTACTGTCTGTGGAGATTATGCTAGTCATTGTCCTGATCTATAAGGAAATATCAACCCATCTGACCCCCCAACAGCAGTGCTTGCACATAGTATTTGGCAGGTCTGGCTTTGATCTCACACAGGTTTTGGGCTGATTCAGTACATATTGACACGTTTGGGCAATTCTAAATGTATTTTGTACATTGTTTTGCTGTGGCATCAGACAAAAAAATCACTCCTTTTACAAACACAGTATAAAGAATTTGCCTTGGTGTTGTTGTCTCTGCAAAAAACACACCTGCATTGAGTAGTTTGCTCCAACTTTCACAAGGTTCTTGACGAGCTCAGCAGTATGCTGAAAGTGGATGTTGGCTGGGAATAAAAAAATGAAACATGTCAGCAAGATTCAGCCTGAATCCTAACTGGGACAAAGAAGAGACAATCAGATTCTGGCAGGATGGAAATACCTCAACATATTCGACATGCATGGTTCACCAGCGAATGTTTTCCTCTGGAAATCTCAGCATCAATTTAGATAAAGCACTCTTCCTTTTATCTTTTGATTAAAAACCATTTGCCTCATTACCTTCCAGGATTGCATGCTTTTTTGTGCTCAGTTGTGACACACCACAGATACAGTATTTTCACTCTATCATAATTTATTTTCTCTTACCATCTGCTGTGCCATGCACCAGCATCAGTGTCTGCTCCCTAAGTGCTTGAACGTTCTGCAGCACACTGGAAAACTGTGAAATAGAGGGGAGATAATAGGTTGATAGATATGCTAACTGGCATTGAGAAAAGCAATAAAAAGGTATCAAGTTTGATCAAATGAAAGACATTGTGGTAAATGACATTATATCCTGATTACATGCACATGCAGACACAGTCACTCAATCCAATTAGAAATGTTCAAGTGATAAAGTATCTCCATTTGACACTATTGTCTATGCTTGGAATGTCACAGTTTGTAGAAATTGTGAGGGAAAAGATGTCAAATCAAGTCTGCAGACAGGAATGCAAAGCTGCACTGCGCTGAAAGCAGTGAATAACTTGTGGGACAGATTTGTTGTTTGGCTTGTTTACAATGTGCTTGCAAAAAAACAGTTTTGTCTCCCCGCACTGCCTCTTTTCTATCGCTGTGGAGAACACCTCTGATAGCTCTACGTCTTGTCTGCGCGGGAGGCCTGAGAGAGCCAGGCAGCCCTTTTGCAGCAGCTCATAAAAAAACCTCCGGCATGTGATCTGACACACCGGTGCACACAGTTACCAAAGAAAGATGAATAAATCCTACGGAGCATGAAAAAACACAAGAAAAGGCAAAGCATCGCTGCTTCTCACTTTGATAGGAGCATTCAGTAACTGTGGGAGCTTAACTGTAGGTGTGTCAGTGATGTTACGGCAAGCCGCTTTCAAAGATCAACGGCAAACAAGTGAGGGGAGGTAGTAAACACGCACCTGATATCTGCTGTCATCCCGTAATGGCATGCCAAGGTATCTCTCAGAGAACGCTGATGCTGTGCAAATGAGAAGTGATAAATTCTTAACAGAACTGCCAGTAGACAGTGCTTCAACTGCAGCTAAGTACCTAAACAAAATGGAGTTCCTGTCATCTGGAGGAGGAAATAACACCTTGTGTAGGTGAAAGGGTCCTCTGTGTCATCTTAAAACTGTAAAGGATGCTCTTCACTCTGGTCTATAGATATGGTGCTGCTAAATACTTCACCTCACTTCTGTCAGAGGTAAACAGGCAGAGACTAAAGCGCAAAGTGAGATTCTATATTTAATTACACTCTCATCACACAAACATGGCATCAGGTTTTACTCTGGAATATTTTACTTATACTTGACTTGCCTGAAAATTGTTGTTGTTATAAGATCTAAGTGTAAATTCAACCTGATGCAGGATTTATGGAAGAAGTTTTACTCACCATAGAGTTTCCAGTCTGTCACTGGTGACATTGCACATGCACATTTGAAGAGGCTGTCAGTAGACTTGAGCATCATTAATATTATATACGCTCCATAACCCTGAGCAGACAAACATTCATGCAACTTCAGTGGTTACATCCTTAAACTGTAAAGCTATAAAAAATACTATTTCAATATTAAATTCAGTCATTTTGCTAGAAAAATAACAAAATAGCATCTTGAATTTGAAAGCATGTATGTTAAAAATATTCTTGAAACACTTCTGTTGATTCACAGACTTGGAATTTGCTCAGCAGCAGTAGCAACATGGATTATGCACAAGGCAAAAACAGACTGGGGATTGAATACATTTTACATGTACCTATAGAGGAGATATTGGGCTCACCTTTCCAAACACTGCTATCCGTGTCCGATCAATATATGGAAATTTCATAATGTATCTGGAAAAGAAAACAAACCGTATGAGCCGTGCTTTCAAACACATTCTTAACATCTGAACCTCAGCTTCAAAATAGCAGAATGTTATAGGGTAGATGTAATCAATTCTTAAACCAGGTAGAATTGGTAACATTTCTGGTTTTACGTTTACTTATGTATTGATTTTATTATTATGGAGAATCAGTGGATAACTGCTTGTGTGCAAATCACCTGGTTGAATATATTTATAATTATATAATAAAGCAATTGACAAGTGAAATTCTAATAAAGTATTCTAGAAAATCTAGGGCCACATTGACAAGTACAGGCAATGAAGATGCAAAGAAAGCAATGTCAGCTTTAATTCTTCACACACTGAAGAAGACACTGTGTAACTTTCAATCAAAAACGTGTTTGGAGATTACAGGTAAGAGCAAAGCAGCAGCTTCAAACAATAATTATTATACATACCACAACATCTTGTTCATTCTAACCAATTCTATATACAGTTACTCCAAAAAATGTGGTTCTTGTATTGATTCTTGAGCCAGGAAATAGCAGATGACTAAACAAACTAAGTAGATAGATGGATAGATGGTTGAACTTTGGACTGAAGAGGAACAATGCAGATTCCGTCCTGGTCATGGAAAAACTGACCAGCTCTTCACTCTCGCAATGATCCTGGAAGGGGCCTGGGAGTATGCCCATCCAGTCTACATGTGTTTTGTAGATCTGGCGAAGGCATATAACTGGGTCCCCCGGGTGATATTGTGGGAGGTGCTACGTAGCATGTGGTAAGGGGGTCCCTCTTAAGGGCTTTCCAATCCCTGTACGGATTCTCTGCAGTAAGTTGGACTCGTTCAAGATGGGTGTTGGTCTCTGCAAGGGCTGCGCTTTGTCACCAATCCTGTTTGTGATGTTCAAGGACAGGATATCAAAGCATAGTCGGGGTGCAAAGGGGTTGCGGTTCGGTGGGCTGGGGATCTCATCACTGCTTTTCGCAGATGATGTGGTCCTGATGGTATTATCGGTCCGTGACCTTTAGCACTCACGGGATCGGTTCGCAAAGGAGTGTGAAGCGGCCGGGATGAGGATTAGTACCTCTAAATCTGAGGCCATGGTTCTCAGCAGGAAACTCTCACTCTAGGTAGGGAATAAGTCCTTACCTCAAGTGAGGGAGTTCAATTACCTCGGGATCTTGTTCGCAAGAGAGGGGACAATGGAGCAGGAGATTGGCCGGAAAATTGGAGGAGTGGGGGCCGTATTGTATTTGCTCTACCACACCGTTGTGACGAAAAGAGAGCTGAGCCAGAAGGCAAAGCTGCTCATTTGCATCAAAAGGAGCCAGTTGAGGTGGTTCGGGCATCAGGTAAGGATACCTCCTGGGTGCCTCCCTAGGGAGGTCTTATAGGCATGTCCAGGCTAGGGGAAGACCCAGCACTAGGTGGAGATTATATCACCACACTGTGCCCCCCAGTCAGAGCTGGTTAATGTGGCTCAGAAAAAGGAGGTTTGGGGACCGCTGCTGGACCTGCTGCCACTGTCACCGTGACAAACTAACCTCAGGTAGCCTTTCTGGTGCTTTCAATCCATAACAAATGATCCTTCACAGCATCTACAATTCCATGTCATCTTATCATGCGATATAATCAGAAGGTCTAGAGCAGCTACTAAATGGACGTTGAGTCTTCTCCTTTATGTCTATAGACCACTTCTCACACATCTGGAACTCTGTGAAATATTGTATTTTTAGTTTTATTATAAGTTAAGTTAAAAAAAGTTAGATGTATGTAACACTTCTGAAGCTCTTGTTCAGGGGATTTGCATGTGTATTCAAGAATATTTCATTAAATATTTTACAGAAAGTGCAACATGGTTTAAAGTAGAATAAAGTGAATTTGATAACATACTCTACTGCTGCAACCTGGTCCTGAACATCAACAGTTCCCAGTCTTTGGTGAACCTCATGCAGGATCCTCTGACCCTGGAAGCCGCTGCCCCGGCCATCCAGACGAGCCACGATGACGCTGTCTGAGCTGACCAGCACGGAGTCCCAGCTGAGAGAGAAGCGGTCACTCACAGCCTGACCGCCAGGGGCGCTGTCACTGTGCAGGGCAGAGGACATCCAAATGAGGAAAAGTCAGAGAATCCCAACTAGCAAAATCAACGATGTGGAGCTGAAGGAAATCAGTGAGTGCCAAAGAGGATTAGGTTAGTTTTTAGAAGATTTGTTTTAATGTGAAGAGCCAGTCAAATAGTCTAGTTTACAATTGGTTTTATGTAAAAAAAAAAACAAAAAAACATAATCATTATCATGTGATTGCCTAGTTACTTAAATTTTTAAGCATACAGCTGCTATTTTTCTTCATGTCAACAAATCCCATTAAATACTAAAACCAGCAATATGTTAGACTGTCTTTCAAAAATGTCCAACTTCCTGACCCCAAGCACAAAGTTCCAACTGAAGACATAAATCTTTATGGTAATGTAAAATGGTCTGTACTTGTATGGTGTTTTTGTAGTCTTTCCAATCAAAGCGCTTTACACTACACCACATACATCCCATTCACACATATTCATACATTTCCATACACTGATGAGCAGATCGAGGCTAAGGAGCCAACTGCTCATCAGACTCAGAAATTAACACATTCATACACATTCACAAAGTGGGATTCAGAATCTTGCCTAAGGACATTTCGACATGCAGACTGGAGGAGCCAGGTATTAAACCGCTGACCTTCAGATTAAGATACTTTTTTTGAAAGTCTCAGTAATGTCAAACATTATACATAAAGGAGTAAATAGTGCATTTGTTGAGGACAATTTTCAGTGCTACATTAATACACATTTAGCACTGCCGCTCTATTGAATAGGACAGTGTGCAGGATTGAGTTCCAATTGAGTTCCGACCCCGGATAAGCAGATAAAGATTGATGGATGGATGGATGACCAGCCTTATAATTTAATTTTGTTAGTGTGGAATTTTCTTTTTACTGGTTTATTGGCCCAAGTCCGTATGCAAATGTCACTACTTATCCATGCATTTATTTTCAGTCGGCTCGACTACTGTAACAGTGTCTTTACAGGGATCCCTAAGAAATCCATCAGACA
This sequence comes from Micropterus dolomieu, assembly GCF_021292245.1. Taxonomy (NCBI): domain Eukaryota; kingdom Metazoa; phylum Chordata; class Actinopteri; order Centrarchiformes; family Centrarchidae; genus Micropterus; species Micropterus dolomieu. The sequence continues at coordinate 28,825,148 of NC_060156.1, forward strand.
GCTGCAGCTGATTCAGAACGCAGCTGCTCGAGTCCTCACTAAGACCAAAAAATTGGATCACATCACTCCAGTTCTAAGGTCTTTACACTGGCTCCCTATCTGTCGGAGAATTGATTTGAAAATACTGCTGTTGGTTTATAAAGAACTGAACGGTTTGGGGCCAAAATACATTTCTGATTTTCTGCTACGTTATGAACCATCCAGACCTCTCAGGTCACCTGTAACAGGTCTGCTTTCTGTCCCCACAGTCAAAACTAAACAGAGAGAAGCTGCGTTTTATGCTCCATAGATTTGCTTTTATGTTTTATGTAAAGCACTTTGAATTACCTTGTTGTTGAAATGAGCCATACAAATAAACTTGCCTTGCATTCCTTACTGTCAAGTGTTTGATTACTACTACGGCCTCACATATTAAATATGCACACATTTTCTGTTCCTTGGATAAAAGTGTTGACCAAAGATTGTATGAGATATCTACTTCTAACAAAAATAAATTTATCAATATGCATTTTTGTCATATCCTAAGGTCAATACAAATGGTACATACACCAGCAACAGCAGTCCATAGTGACGGGAATCAGAGAAGTCTGGTGGGTAGGAGAGCTTCAAAGGTAAATCTATAAAAAGAACAAAAAGACAAAAAACAATTGTATCACCAGTTGTCCTGTGATTCACAGCAACAAGCCAAAACTTTCTTCTCACCAAAATGTTCCATCGGAACAGTTCTGAAGTCAGTCAGCTGGATCCTTTTGTACTTCAAGGCTGCCTTCAGCAAAGAGTTGTTCTCAAGGATGTAGTAATCTGTAAAGATGAAGGGAATGTGTTTAAGGGATGAAAGAGTTGAAAAAGTGTTGCTGCATACAAATGACCCATAATAACATAAGGATTTGTCTTTGGAACCGGTCATGTAATGAGATGAGATGGAAAGTGTAGGTAAGACTGATAAGATCTAAGTCTCGTGAATCATTTTGAGGTAAATGTATACGGTTCAGGAAGCTGAATACATTCCTGGATTTCATCTGTTTGGGGTTTAACTGTTGCAAATAAAGGAGGCACTCCTAAATGATGAGATTGAAATATTCAACCAACTGACTGTGGTTAATTTTATATCAAACTTACTGGCAAACTAAATCCCATAAGCAGGATATAGTTTGTGATTTGGGAAATAAAACAAAATAATTTGCCACTGACATTAATTCAAACCATAATAATTTGTCATTGGTACCACTGTTGAGTACAAAACATACGGTGAAATGGTTCTGTTTCTGAAAGGCATTTTACACACAGCAGCTTGCTCATTCTGGCCTCAAAATCAGGAGCCCCGCTATTTTCTCCACATGTAATAAACAATGACTCTCTGGCTTTGCCATTTTTCCATTCAAACCATCTGAGAAGCAGCTAAATGAAATGGAATTCATCCAGCATTTCTAATGGAAAACCCAAAATCAATAGACGTCTCATTATGAAACCGCTAGGGGCCTTGAGTTCCCAGCTGTGGATGGAGGGCCTATCCAAATAACCCTGAGCCAATTGCTTGCTTTTCTGCAGCACAGCTGTTAACTTTTTATGAGAAAAAAAACTACTGATAGATGTACAGCCATGGATAACAAGAAGAAGCGTGTATGTTCTGTAGGTGTGTGTGTTGAGAGTGAATGCAACATTGTGTGTGTATGTGTGTCTATATTCATGCCTGTGGGGAAGGAAGAAGAAGAACAAGTAGTAAAAGGAAGAAATCTAAATTTGTAAGAATCTACCGAAAAGTAGGTGAAGCTCACAGTTTTGTTTTAGCACTGTTAACTCAGACAGGAGGCCAGTTAAAAAAGGAAAATTGTCAACCTATCAAGGCAATAGCTAAATCAATTGTTTCTAAATATCTAAAACAAATAATAAGAATTAGCAAATTTCCACGGTGTGGGATCAATAAAGTTGATCTTGTCTTTATTTATCTTATCTCAATTAGAGGTCATGTGCAGAATTTTTTTTTTTTAAGAAACTCCTTCATACCTTCATCTCCAGCAAAGCGGTGTGTGTAGCACACCTCAATGTTAACACTTCAATCTTAAAGAACCAAGCTATTTTATATATATAAATATAATATCGCGAGAGCTGTGAAGAAAACCCCCAAAACATCAGTAAGTGACATCACCAACGACCTCCACAGTGCAGGGTGAAGGTATCACAATCCACTGTTGGAAAAAGACTCAGAGAGCAGAAATATAGAGGCCACACCACAAGATGCAAACCACTCATCAGCAGGAAGAATCGGAAAGCCAGATTGAAATTTGCAAAGAAGTACAGAGATGGAGGTGATGTCATGACCTGGGCGTGCAATGCTGCTTCTGGAACAGGCTCATTAATATTTATTGGTGATGGGACTGATGATGGTCGCAGCAGAATAAATTCAGAAGTGTGCAGAAACATTTTGTCTGCCGATTTATGGAGAAATGCATTGAAACTAATGGGGAGGAAGTTTATCATGCAGCAGGACAATGAGCCAAAGCACACTGCCGACAAAACAAAGGACTTCATCAGGGGAAAAAAAGTGGAAGGTTTTAGACTGGCCAAGTCAGTCAGCTGACCTTAACCCAACAGAGCTGCATTTCACCTCCTTAAGAGGAGACTGAAGGGAGAAACACCCCGAAACAAATAAAAAGTGAAAGAAGCTGCGGTAAAAGCCTGGAATAGCATCACAAATGAAGAATGCAACAGTTTGGTGATGTCGATGGGTCGCAGGCTTGAGGCAGTTATTGCAAGAAAGGGTTATGGCACCAAATATTAAATGTTATTTGCTTTAAGATTATTTGTTCCTTTACTTTTGCTCACCTAAGAATGCTGTGGTCTAATACAAACGGTGGTTTGTCCTGAGTTGCTTAACACATCTAGATGTGAATACCAGGAAATGAGAGCTGAAATTCTGAACTCTTGTCTTGACTCATCTTGATCTTAAACCCAAATGTCTTCAGTGAACAACAAAACAAAGGAATTTACCTTACCGTTCCAATACTTTTGGGGGGGACTGTAGCCATAACGGCCGTTTTGGCTTTATTTCTTTTCGTTGTTTTGTTTTCGGCCGGACACGCCATAGAAATGATTAATGTGAAATCTTGTTTATTTGGAAAACTGTAGGAGGCTCGAGTTTATAATGTTTTGTGCGAGTCCTCGTTTCCCTGAATCTTCACGACGGAGGTGCTGAGCACGACCCATAGAGCCACAATTGCCCCATTTATTGAAGTGTGCCAACTTGAAATAAACTCAATCCTTTAGATGGTCATACTCGTAAAGACTAAATGAAATCCTTACTTGAATTATTGAGGCTGTGTAAAATCACAGTCGGTGCTCCAGGACCTAAAAGGGAAAAAATGCAGCTCATCAGTGTAATTTAAACATTATCCTGTGTGCTATGCATAGACAGTTAAGGACACTTTTACAAATTACCATGTAAAAACACTTTGGCATTGTTAAACCCAAAATGATAAGACAACATAGTAAATGATACTTTTATGTATGACAGCTCCTCTAAAGCAGCTATGCAAAAGTCAGCTGTTGGCAGCTGTCGTGTTTTCCCAATTCTGCTTGTCGCCTTCCCTACTTTACCTGTATCAGTTAGGGGTTAAAGGTCACTCACATTCTCTCTCTAATAGCCTCAGCCTGTCAAATGAAGTCAGTTTTTTTCAATGTCCTTTTTTGCAAAATACCTAGTCAGAGGTTAATAGGATGGCAGGTTTGCAGATGAATCGCTCCTTCTGCAGCTGCAAGACAGAACACATTCCTCCTGCTCTCCTTTGCAAAGAAACACAAACTTACTTTACTTCCTCTCTTTCACTTACTGTCGGTAGGCTGTTAGCATTGACCTTCGCATTCTTTACTACACTTTTGAAATTATTTCATTGTGTGCATGTACCTGCTTGAAAACACCAAACGACTCAGAAGCATTTTATGAGTAGAATTAAAAGGCTTGTGTTGCTCCTGATGAAATCAGGTGTTAGGACAAACTTCTTGGGGGTTGTGTGAACTTGGCTCTCTGAAGAAAACAAGCTTTCTCTTTTATATTTATTGCTTTTGGGAAAAGTAACCGTGTTATTTTCTTATAAATCACCACGCCAAAGCACACATGCTTCTGAGCATGAAGTGCTCTCATTTGCTCAAAATAAATTGAAACCACAAACAATATCAAGAGTTACCCTCTCTTAAATAAGCTACATGTTGCCCAATAACTCTTACCTAAAAGTAATTATGCACAATAGAGTGGCTAATTGTTTTCATTTTATGCCTGTCATTTGGAACTGATGAGATGTTAATTTAAAACTGAATAGTTGGAGGGTGACAGATTACAACAGGCAAACCCTGACATCTGCCAGATGATCTCAGAAAATGGCTGAATAAATTAGGAACATAAAACATACAACAATATTTGAATCTAATACCTGCAAACATCCGCACTTCTGTCATTGATTGCACAGATTTGAACTCAGAGGTAAAAGCTGAGGCTTTTTACGGTTCAGTGAGTTGCAGTGTGTTTAGTTGACTAAAACTGCATATAATCTATATGGATATCAAAAGAAAGGGTAACCTCTGTACCACAAATTTGAATTCCTATTCTTTTCTTCACAAAAAAATGCATTCTGGGAAGACGTAATCACTACTAAGTCAGTTTTCATCTGTATCATATTGCAATGATGCAACGATGATCCAACAAAAGTTGTAAAAGACAATTACTCAAAAGCAAGTAAAATGAGTTTAATAGAGGGATACCGTTAGCTGTGTGCTGTCTTCAGACAAGCAATTTCAAGAACCGCCCAGATGAGAAATACTCCTTGTACTTTCTGTAAAACTTTAAAATAGTTTTCCATGACTCCTCCTATACTCCTCCTTACCTCTTATAGTATGTGATGTGGGGTGATTAGCTAACCCCTCCCATCATGTAAAATTGCATTTCACTTTGACTTTTTGAGAGCCCCTGTAACTCTCTCTCTGCTGAGGAAGGTGTGGGTGTGAAGTCCTCTGAAATTGTATAGCGGGTGGTAATCCGGTCAATACTGCAGTTCTTTCCAAATTAATGCTCACTTTTGAACAATCAATTCCCTGAACAATTTTTAAAAATCATTCTCAGAATTGTATCCCACCCTTATTCCATTTCACTTGGAAATATGTCACATTATGGAAGCTGAAAATGCTATGACTTGACTAGGGATTTAAGAGCAGACACTGGACGAGCCTTAAATTAGGCGTTCTGATGGCCTACCTTTACAGTGGAGGATAATGTGCTGGTTTGTGGGGCTGATGTCAGCATCAAAGTACAGACAGTGAGCTTTATTTAGCTCGCATGTCAAACACCGTCGTGGGAACAGACCCACAGTTTTAACACTGAGGAGAGAAGAAAATAAATTAGAAAAGCAAGACAAGCGGAAGGCAACAATTGTCATTGACAATGACGAAAAGATAGCTACCCAGTGTAATGCTGGTATTACTTTACTTACATTATCTTTTCATTGGGGCCACAAAATCCCCTGATAAGAGTAAAACCAACAAAAAAAACATATCTAGCTAAAATATATTACCAACCTCACAAGGTTAAACCTCTATAGAACGTAATTGGCAAAAACTATTAAAATGAGTGAAATATGAAAGAAAAATAAAGGTAAATAAAGTTGTTTCCTTTTAGCTAGTCAAAGTAGCAAAGCAGTGTAGAGCTGCAGTGATTTTTCGATTAATCCATTAGTTAATTGAAAGAAAATTAATTTGTTTCCAATATGAGGATTTACTGCTTTATTCACTATTTTCTGACAGTTTATAGACAAAACAATTAACCAGTAATTGAGACAGTAATTGGCAGATGAATTAAATGATGATGAAAATAATCATTGGTTGCAGTGCTAAAGCAGAGTAAACAAGGAAGTGTGCTCCCAAGCATGCTCAGGGATGTCTGCCTAAAAAGAAATACAAAGTAGACGTAAAGAGAATACTCTGGTAATAATATCAGGTTAATTCAAATGTCTTTTGAGAGTCAATTGCCAAGATCTTGCAATGACAAATGTTCATTTAAAAAAACTTATTATTGCACATTTGAAGAAATTTGAGAACAATGACTTTCAACAGCAAATATTGTATAATTACTAAGTGCACAACAAACTTGTAAAGTTGCCGTCTTCGTGGTGAACCCTCTGTGCTGAGAAAATACCTGTCAATGGAAAAAAAAGCCAATAAGAGCAAACACATTGCTACATTAAATACAGACCTTCATTATGTCCATGTTAAATTCGAATTCATATCTATTTAATTGGTAAATAACAGTATGAGTGTGGTATCCATGGTGGATTGAAAAGACAGAGTGTTCACTCTCTCGAATGTGACTCATCAGTGGACAGAGCAGATGCTAATATAGAGAATCTAGCTTTTGCATCATGTTTATTTTTCTTCTAAGAAATGTATGTCTAAAACTGGCCAGACTTACAGGTTGTCAGCGTTCTCATCATAGGCAATGATCTTGGTCACCTCCCAGTTCCCTGATGTTAGATGTCGGACTTCATTTTGATCTGCTCTGAACTGAGGGAACAAAAGAAGATGATTATTGGTGATTTGTTTGAACTGGGTAAACTCCATCTAATAACTCCTTTGCTTCTGTATACTCAGGTCTCAGTTGCACGCTGTATATTTGAAACTGTCCATACCAGAAGAACAGCTGCATCTGCCATTGGTTCCAAAGCATAGGTCTTTAATGTTCACCTGTGTGTGTGTTCTCTTGACAAGGACCTCATGTGAATAATGACATTTGTCTGTTAGAGGCTGAGGTGGGAATGGCATTGCTTTGTTTTAATTCTGCAAAAACTCTTAAGGTGTGTTGAGACTGAGAGCAAAGTGAGTCATAGATACGATGTGATTGCATACAACGTTGATGAAAAGATGCAAGCAATTGCAAATAGACTTATTTATGTTGTTATCAGCAATGCATATTGAGGTTAATGTATGCTTATGACTCAATAAATGTACAGCAACAATAGTTAAAAGGAGTCTGAACTGTTATACGAAACACACACACAGGCACACACTGCTGCTACTGTGCCAGATGGTAAATTGACTGTTTGGGGCAAATTAACCCTCTGAGTAAAATGTGCTTTGTGTTCAGTCTGAACATACCTTTAGGGAGGAGGCCCGGGTGGATGGTTGGGCATACAGTGTCAGACTTAGGGACTAAGCAGACGTAGACGGGGCTTAATTATTTATCGGCACGGCTATTGAATTTGTCATACGTGAATAAACAAGGCTTGGCACCAATGTTTGGCATTTGAAAGCTAATTTCAAGTATGATATGGCTACAACAAACAATATGGATGATTCAAAAGTACAACACAATCAGAAAATGAAAGTAATGTTCAGCACGCTGGAAGAAGTATTTCAGAATAACAGAGAAAATACACAGTTTACATTTGTGTAAACATACAGCACAGACAGGGACATGCCTACAAAAAGCTACATTTACATCCTGCTCGTACCAGCTTAAAGTGGAGATCCTTTGTTTTGCAGAGCGTACCTTTTCAAGGTTGAGTGGCTTTGTCGAAGTCTGTTTCCCCATCATCTTCTATCCAACAAAATGGCTCAACAAAATGTGACATTTGGCACTAGTGACCCCAGTTGACATCATATCTTGTGCCAGATGTCAATGCTGATTTCTTTTTATCTTGGGCACGATCATAACCTTGCCTTAACTGTAGAGGTGGGTAGAGTAGCCAAAAACTGTACTCAAGTAAAACTACTGATTTTTCTCTTAAAAAACTACTGAAGTAAGAGTAAAAGTATGATCCAATAAAACTACTCTGACAAGTACCATTTACTTGAGCACATGTAACGGAGTAAATGTAACTCGTTACTACCCACCTCTGCTTAACTGAGACTTCACAGTTCTTTAATCCATGACCAAACCCTACCCTTAACCATAGAAATGGCAGATCAGAAAACAATCACATTACATCTTTCTAGTCATATGGGACTTTTTGGAACATTGGACATTCAAGAACACAGCTTTAATATTTAAATATCTATACTGGTTGGTTTGTTAGTATATGCCTCATACAGTGAAATGTGTGTACCATGAAAAAAGAGAAATTATCCATGACTCAAAAAAAACCTGCCTTCAAATAACCCAATTCATCTCTACAAACATTACTGAAATCCAACATGCAACATGTTTTTCTTTGGATATGGATGTGTTTTTTGTATCTTGATGATGATATGTTGAAGAGAACAGGCTCTTTTTATTGGATTTTGTGCCTAGACTGTTGTGGAAAAAAGTATCATATATAATTTGCAAGATGTTTCTTGATTATGGTAACACCTCAATTTAACAGTTCAACAACAACATGACAAATTGGGGCTGCTGTGAGTAATTTCCTCAATTTTTGGTTAAACTTTTTAATAGAACACACTCGGCTGCACATTAAATAAAGCCGCTCCATTAAAGCTGTGGCAACACACAACACCCTTCCTGTTAGAATAAAAGGTATAGACAGATCCCTTGGGTATGTAAACTTTGGTACATTGACTATAAATTGGACCTTCACCTGTGTGGTGAACATGGCGATGTGATGAAACTCTCCACGTCCTCCTTGTTTGACAGGGACAGTCAAGAAGAATCTGCTGCCATCTTTGGAGAACACCGGTTCTTGGTTCTGCAGAAAAGTACAGATGCATCAACTCCACACCATCTATCACCTAACTAGATCCATCAACCCCTTCCCACTGAAATTTTTCAAACAAGTCTGATTTTTATTTAAAAGGTGTAAAGCACGATGACAGCATGTTTACCTTTTAGGGTCAACCACATGGACAAGTGGATGAAGATGATGAGAGATGTGTGAATGGCCCTTTACACTCAAACCACTTTTTCAGCCTGAAAGTAGGAATCTGCAACTGTTTGCTACTGTTGAGGCATGAGACTATTTACCACAAGCTGAAGCTGTAAGAGAGCAGCTAAAACAGGAAACTACAACAATGCAGAAGTGATCTTGTATTATTTTTCTACATTATTCTTATATAACTTGCATTTGTTTATTCCATATTTATATATTTCTACATTTATTCATGTCAACTGTATGTTTGTCTACATGTACCACCTTATCACTCAATCAAATTTCTCGTGTGTGTAAAATACTACTTGGCAATAAAGCTCTTTCTGATTCTGATGCTGAAACGGGGCACTGCACTGAATTTACACATAAACATCAATTTGCTCGTTATGGGGATGTTCTGTGGCTCTGTTGGAGCTTTAAGTCCCACATAATAACCCTGGTGATGTCTTAGAGATGTTATCCGGTTATCTGTGATTTGGTTTGTTAAATTTAAAATTCACAACAGAAAGACCACATTACGAACTGTAAATGTGAGCAGACTATTAGCAGCCAGGGAAAAAGATGCCACTAGTTGCCTCATGGGAAATGTAGGATTCAATGGTTTGGGAGCTAGACTCATACCAGGTAGTAAACCGTCAGGATATCTGAAAGTGTGGTTTTTTTAAACTGTGTCCTCAATGTTATGGAAGTGCCAAACTAAACTGTTGGAGTTCCCCTTTAAGTACAGTTCTGAGGATCATGTACTTGAGTGTTTCGATCTTCTGATCCTTTTTACTTTTACTCCACTACAATTTAGGGGCAATTTTTTCTCAACTACAGTTACTCGACAGCTATAGTTACTAGTTCCTTTGAATATTTTGATAAGTAAAATTATGATACAGTGTTGCTGTGAAAAATATTACTCAAGAGTATAACACAAAACACTTAAATTATCAATAATATATAAAATATAACAATGACAGGGTCCAACTTGCCTACATAATGAGTATTTTACTTTTGCTATTTTCAGTACATTCTTTTTACATTGTGGTATTGCTACTTTTGCTCAAGTAACATATCTGAACACTTCTAACACCACTGAACATGGATTAAATTCATGAAGCCCACCCTGTATAAATTTCTCACTCAGTAACACAAACACATTCGGCTTCAAATGGAGAGAGTTTACCCCAAAATGAGCCTTTGGCATATCCAAGATGTGTGTGCTGTATCTATGAGGTCTTATTTAACGGCCTTACACAAAAATCCGTTAGCTAAGGACCCCCTGTCTGTGCTGACACAACCACACAGTCAGTAAATGAGCATCTCACAGATTACCGCCTTAACAAAGACAAGCAGCTCTGCATGCCAAGATTGTGAAGTGGTCAAATTACCCAGCGCTATAGTCAAACATGTAGGCCTGCAGGGCTATATGATCAAATCCTGCCAGAACCTCTCTCTCTTCTGCCTCTGCTTCCTCACTCTCTGAGTAAACAAAACCTGCCAAAGCTGAGAGACAGCACTCTGTCCTTTGGAAAATAAATAAATTGAGTGTTGCATTCAAAACTCAGAGAATTATAAGTTTGTATATTTTTTCACCCTGTCTAAATGGAACCACAGCGTCATGGTTTGAGGCCAGGTTATTGAATGTCCATGGCTCCGTTGACATTACTACTCAAACAAAGACGTTGATGATTATAAAAAAATATATATAAATAAATTCTCCAGTGCAGTCATGCTTTGCAGAAATCTATCTTGATAAGGAAATGTTATTTAAATTGTTATCTTAAAGCAAAAACAAAAAAAGCTCAATATGTGCTGCAAGTTTCTGAATGAAAACATCAATCGATAAGTGGCCGCTTCTTTGATTTTCAACTTGTCATGTCCACCCAAAGCACTTATACACAATATTCTCTGCAGGAAGGCTCTGTATTCTTTGCTTGTAAATCCTGCATGTGATAATGAAGTCCCTGCTTTCAGAGTCTCACAGTCTAATCTGCTGTAGAGAACATTGTTGGGCAAGTTACTTCCAAAATGTAATACATTATAGATTACTAGTTACTGTCATTTGAGAGTAATTAGTTATGTTATAATATTACTGTCTCTGAATTGTAATGCTATACACTACATTTTCTGTTACTTTTTAGTTACCTTCATGGCTATTTAAAGGGCGCATTATTCAGTGCCTTGGTGGGTTCTATGTGCAGATCACAGTTATATCCGCGGATCGGTTGAGTCTTTGTCATAAAAACGATCATTGGGAATAATAGCGGGTGGGTTGCTGATGGGTGACATAGGATAAATCCTCTCCCCGTTAAGAAAGACGTTGTGTGCATATACGCACAAGCTCCAGCAGCATAACGTCATTGGTTATTTAAATCTCCTGACACTTCGACAGGGTAGTTTGCACCCCACCTATCTCAACTATCGAATTTCAGCCACAGGAAATAACATTATGTTGTTAGATTTATTTTCTGGTGCCGAAATGTTTCGCTTTGTTAGTGAATTATTAAAAAAACATTTAACACTTAATTTTGGCCTAAAATGTGTTGTAACAAGCCTTACTGAGATTGTAAATGCTCCATGTTTGTATAGCACCTTTCTAGTCTTTTCGACCACTTTTACACTACATCACATTCCCCAGTCACACACATTCTTACACTGAGCGTAAGTGCTCAAACAGGAACCGACACTGACACACATTCATACACTTTGGTGGAACAGCCACCAGGAGCGATTCTGGGTTCAGTATCTTGCCCAAGGACACTTCAACATGCAGCCTAGACGAGCCGGGGATTGAACCGCTGACTTTCCAATTAACAGACAACCTGCTCTACTTCCTGAGCCACAGCCGCACGCAGGTCTAAGGTTACCCAGATTTCATTAATAACACGTCACATTACTGTTAGAACAAAAAGGGACTTTTGTAATGCGTTCCTCCCAACACTAGTATTTCATACAGAGAATACTGAGATGAGAAATGTGCCTAGAAATACGTAGAGATGAGGTGGAAAACTGGTAAATTTGTCCTTTATGTCACATCATTTGAAACACTGAGATGAGAGATGATTGACAACAAGTGACATTATAGCACTGGAAAGCATAAACTATGACATGTGGAATGGAGAGTACTTTACCTGCTTGGAAAGCCAGAGCTCAGAGCTTTCTTCATGTCTCTGAAAAAGATGTCAAAATGTCAGTCTGCTGTTAGTTCACATAGATCATCAAAATCATCTTGTCTTTACAGCTTTTCTTTCTTGGTACTGGGTTATACTTCGACTGCGTGCACACAGGTTTTGAAATAGTAAACAATACACATCTCATATTCTTTCTCAAAATGATTTTTCTTTCATGTCAGCAATTGTTATATTTTTTATATTTTGTAAAACTTATTTTTGGAATAACACTTCAGTGGCATATTTTCCAGACAGAATCATCTGTCACATAATGGACCCCTTATTTTGTTGTTTATTTTAAAACACCACTGGGGACATCATTCCCAGTTTGAGCCCTCATTTCAGACCAATATGCATGAGTGGGAGCCAGAGTTTTGGCAGGGCTGGCTGGGCGCTGTGTCCAGGCCCGAGCTAAGCTGCCTCTTGGCTGGGCGGCATGTTTGTTCGTGCAAATCACACCAAATCAGGAAGCAGAGAACTGGAGAGCGGCCTGTTGAGTCCCACAGTTGAACTGCAGGGTTAATGCTGTTGTGCGTCATCCAAGGAGTTTACTCCAGCAGATGTGCTGCGATTTCAGAAAAAAATTCTTCAAGCCAAAATATGATTAGTTTAACAGATTCAAACAGATAGGGCTTTTTAGTGAACTGCTGTAGCTGGCCAGCTTACAGCTAACATGCTGGGAACATGTCAGTCACAAAAGCTAACCTAGCTTCTGCCTATATTCTCTGTACTTTAGTCCCCCTCTGGCAGTGTGTTCTCTACTTCATTTCATTTAATAAATAGTTATTTAAGAGTTTATTCAAATCCTGCTGTTAGGACCAGGCCTGTGTGAGATTTAATTACGTGCTGTCCTATCATTTTATTGAAGCTACCGTAGATTCTGATTTGCAAAATATTTATAACAGTAATGTCCATTATGCTGCATTCACATAATATTGGTAGAATGGAAGGAACATTAAGACCTCCTGCTATTCCGACAGTGGTACCCCACTGCTAGCATTTACTACTGAATTCACACCAGATAGACAAAATAGATACAAACAAATAAGGTTTAGCTTTTGTTTGGCAGACACTTTTGTCTTTAATGACTCCCAGTGCATTCAAAACACATAAGAACAAAAATGGCCAAATGCGATATATTGTATAATATATAATATCTCTCACTCTGAATTACAAGTCAGAAGCTCACATGAACTCGACTGTTCGTAATTACAGTCTGCAGGATATAACGTCAATGCAGCATTACATAAAATAAATACATTCTAGATGTATTTGACCGTATTACACATTTCCATGGCTCAGTGCATGATGCATGTGTTATCTTTGAAAACATTTGTATCTCTCCTAGAATTAAAGTAAGCTCTGTGCCTGTGCAATGCAAATAATGCTTTTCTGCGTAACTGCTGAAAAGTTTAGTGACTATCTCACAAACCCAAGGTACCGATGCTTTCTGTCTAACGTGAATGAGACCTGCCACAATTCTTGCCATTCTTACTTAGATCCTCTTCAACTCACAACAAAGCTGAACCACTTAGTAGATATAAAGAGGAAATGGATTAAAAATGACAAGTGCTCATGAAAAAGTTGAAGACAGAAAACAAGTGCAGGGAACAAACACTCAACAGGAGTGCCACCTTGGAAATCAAAGCAGATATTATACTGTAAGTCTTTAACTGTTACTCTGCTTGATCAAATGTAAACCTTAGAAAGAGCACTGCACTAAAGTTTATCAAGCACTCCCTGGCCTTACACAAGGTAAAGGTGGAGTATTATGTTGCCTTGCACAAGTTTGCGTTTTCTACTTAAATATTTAGCCGACAATAGAATCTTCAACCCAAGGGCAAATATCTCTTTCTTTCTCTCTCTCTCTCTCTCACACACACACACACACACACACACATACACACAGACACACACCGTGACGCAGGCTCCGGTGGTCGTATCACACACAGTCAGGATGGAGATGTTCTGGGCCCGGTTCAACCACCTGACAGATGTCTTGGTCTTGCTGATCCACTTCACCATGCTCACATAATGTTCCCTATGAAAAACATTTTAATTACACTGGTTATTTCAAGTTCAATCTGTACACTGCCAAGGATAATGAATTGTAGTAATATTTAAATAAAATGTGTTTTTCAGAAATTAGATGTGAAGTTATCATGAAAAGAATATGCATTGACGACCTTAGCTATGTTTCACACGTTTCAATTGCAATAGGCCCTGCCCTCCAAAGAGCCCCAACCGACATGCAAGGACTGAATAATTTACCCACTTTGAAAATAAACTTACTCATTTCACTCAATGTGCATAGGCATGAAACCAGGGATTATAAAAACTACCAATTGATAAAAAGGTGATGCAACGAGAGAGAGAGAGGTGGAGAGGGAGCGTGCTGGAGTCTCTGTTAACAGAGCTTGTCTCCTCTACGAAACGTCTGGATCGTCACTGCGCTGTATTATTATAAACTATGATGAACTGCTCGTGGGTCACATCTCTCTGTGGTCCAGGCTCTGTCTCTCCCTCTTCCTCTTTGGTCCCTGTTGTTGACTGTGTAGCTGCTGTGGCTGCTTTGACATACATCATGTTGATGTGTTCAAGTTTGCTTGCTATTAGATATAAGTTCTCCTGGCCATTAAAATTAATACAAAAAACATGAATCTCACTCAACCATTCAGTATGACATCATTATACAGACTGCAGTCAGCGTTCCTATGTATGGGGGGCAGGGTTGGTTGGCACAATTTTCACGCTTATTTCTTTGGCATAATTTATTTTAGAATAGTTTAATAAAGTTTAAGCTCTCAGCTGTAAATAAATATGTTAAATGATCGCAAATGTTTTAGAAAACTGATTATTCGTGATTAAAGTCATGTTGTGCTTTTGTGCTAACCAGCCCCATCGCGGGGTTGGGTAGGGCCCCACATTTGCTCTTGAAACGAGCCCCCAGATACTTAAGGCTGCCACTGGGATTATAAGCACACCATTTCTATGTGTATCGTACGTCACAAGATCATTTTGAGCAGTTTAGTGGAAGGCTTTGGGCATGGTTAAATCAAAAATAACATTACTGAAGATGAAAGTTAACCTGGATCAAGGATTCAGGTTAGGTTCCCAGCTGCCTGGTCCTTACAGTGCCACGAAATTACTTCAGTGTCAAGCTGCTACATAATTTCTATGTTATTGGTTAACGTTTCACAGACTTGTGTGAGGCCTTGTGTGAGACCTGCACATTAAAAAATACATTTATACAAGTAGAAAGAACTGCTGGTGATGGTTTTAAATAAAGTCATTAGTATGTTTAAATGACAGCTGCAGCTGCATTCATTGTGAAATGATAGAGAACTTCCTCACCAGACACATGCAGGCTGGGATTTGTTGGTCATTGTTTGTCCTTCAGTTTGTTAGCTATCTTCATTGCAAGGAAAAGTTATAGCTACTGTAACTGCAATGCAGGGGCACAGTAAGCTGCAGTTTGCAAGATTTCCCAATTAAAGGTGCAATGTCTAGTAAGGAAAAAGTATCATTTAAAATGTCAAAAGTGTATCTTCAAGTGGCACAGCAGTTGATTTAAAACTCTGACAAACAAAATGCAGCTCTTCTCACCGTAGTTTGAGCGTCTCCGGAGGCATGAGCTCCAGCGTGTGCGTCGGCCCGTAAAGATTGACTACATAGAGCTTCACCACCGGGTTGGGTTGGCCAGCCTGCATGCAGAATCAACAGTCCAGACTTTAGACAAAAGCCTCACATCAACGCAGTGGGAAATGCTTTATGCTACATCATCCAAAATGGCAAGTATGACTTATAAAGTATTGCCCAATGAAGGGATTTGGAATGAATTGATTTTTATGTGTTTTTTTATGTGATTTAGATGTGTATGCATGTGTTTGTTGTGCAGAAATTATTAGGAGTTTTATCTGAAAAACTAAACAGCAGACATGAAAAAGACTGCTGATTATACATGATGCATTGGAAAAACACTTCACTGAAGCAATTGTAAATTACATTTGTAAAGAATTAGCATTTGCACTCTATCATTAGTCTTATTTGAACATTCTTCTACCTGCAAATCCAGAAGAAACTTTTTCTCAGACATTGTAACACTGTTGTGATCCGTGATATATGATGTTAAATACAGTTAATTTGGGATTCTGTGTAGTAATTTTCTTTTTCACTCCACCTGACGCACTCACTCTACTTGGATTTCCTCTGTTTTGCTAAAACGACTTCTGATGATGCAAAGAGAGAGCCCTATAGAGCAATCTACAGAGAGAACAGGTGTTGCTTTCAATCAAAGACGGGCAAAGCTATTGTAGCTAGCCAACTACTTTGTGAAAACTGGGCTTTGTGTATGATCACTGTGGTGCGTTGAATTCTGTTCAAGTGAAGCTGCTGTCAGGGGATAGTACTGTTTTTGTTTTTTACTGTTATTATCTCTCTCTGCTTTGTTAAAATGTGAAACTGTGCTATCATATTGTCACAATACAGTATGGGGGAAATAAAAAAATAAACCACCAGATTATCAAAGCAAAAACACCGTAGTTAGTTGGAGAATCGATTTTCTAGGTAATGCTTTATATAGCCCTCGGGTATATTTGCTTTTGTATTATTCTATGGACATGTTTTTGTTTTATGTTTATTGTTAATTCTCATCTCACTCTATCTCACAATATAAAGAAGCATGGCTAATGGTCATGTATCCAGTGTATAAACTGCTCAGTGATATTACTGCATGTGGTTCTTCTAACAATGTTTACCTTGGGGTACGGGTATTGCTTTCCTTTGGGGTATGTCATGCCGGTGAAGCGAGGTAGAGCCATGTTGGGCACCAGACTGTCATTAAGGACCAGGAAGGCCAACCTCTCTCCGTCAGGTGACCACCAGTGTGCCACATGGTTCTGAAGGATCTCCTCTGTTTAGAAGGAGACACGGGATGAGCTCCATTCTTTCATCAAAATGCAATTTAAACCTGCAACCTGTCTTGAGTTTGAAATGTAAATGATATTAAGAAAAAAAGAAACAGGTTAAATGGTTTAACTCTAGATCCGCCAACAGGTCAAATTTACCGGCAGCTGTTTTTCGATCGTATGTATCTTTGTTTCAATATAATATTCAAGTCCCCCAGTCTTTGACTTTTCCTAAAAGTGTGTTATGTAGCACCCCCTATTGTTAAAAAATGTCAATATAAAGCCAGATTTAAAAAATGAGTAACGCCTTTCCCACTACAGGCATTACACTTGCTCAGCACAGGGAGTGAAGGAGACTCTGACGGTGGGGGCTGAGCGATGTGTCCTGGGTTGATTCTGCATCTGACGGCTCATTATCTGACAGCGATCCACTTGAATGAAGTAAACATGCATAAAAGCCGCTGCTCATAGGTTTTGTGTTGCTACATGAACATCAAAACTAATGCTGCAGTAGCCTATTTTTCCTGTGATAGAGGTGTGTTCAGCGGTCCCTTCAAGAGAGCGTGCGGCTCCCTCGTGTGCTTTTTGACTGGCTATAACTTTTCCACTGCTGTGTATTTTTTAGTAAAAGTCATCATTAGGCCTATACATTTTTCCGTTGGGTAAAAATCTATGAATTTTGGAATTGATAATAGCTGTTTCGTTCAAATAAATAGCCTACTTTTATTTGGACTTTCAGACTTTTGTAGCTATGTGTTACTCTCTGGATGCCCGAAAAAACAAGCAGAACAGTAACAACTAGCCGACATTATGAGGCTATTATTATTACCGCCTATAAAACACTACAACAGTCAGTCTTTTTTGTAAATTGTATGCTACATTTAAATTCAAGCTGTGTTTAGAATATAACTAGGCTATAACATCTATAACAGCAGCGAGCGGATGACATCAAAAGAGCCGCCGCGTGTGAACGTGCCCTTCACAGATGCGCAGCGCAAGCGATCTACCTGCACGCTGAAGACAATGAATAAAATAGAAGAAACATTCTGTAAATGCCTGAAATATGGGGATGGTGTTTATAGGAAATGCACAGCCAATGTGTGTAGGAGCTACATGTAGCAGAAATAATGACAAAATCACATCATATTTATAGCGGGTAAATTTTACCCGGGTAAATTTTACCCGCTATGGTGGTTATAGGTATATAACAAACCCTGGCGGTTCTAGTGTTAAACAGTAAAGATGAAGCATGAAACTCAACTAAATAATTCTGTGTTAACAATGAAAACATCTCTATATTGTGATAACAGTAACTACTAGTGAAAAGGTCAGTCCTCTGAATTGGCTTTAACAACATCTTTAACATGTTTAAATGTTTAAATCTAGTCTTATGTAGTTCTTAATGGTGATACACAAACATGGTTTTCAAAGAAGAGACACAGACCCAAACACACAAAAGTGGAAAAAAGAGCCAATATACAAAAAGAGGCATTAAATGAAGTTATAATTGTGGGGTCAACGATCACTGATTGCTGTATTATTATGCTTCACAACTATAATTAAGAATAAAAGAAAACAAAGAATACAAACAGCAGTGCAGTTACTGCGGTCGCTTGCCTTTTTACAAGATTTACATAATCTCCTTTTCTCCTGAGAGATTGGCCGACATCGCTAAGTGCAGTGTGTGTTTACTTAAAGCACATAAAACGACTCCTCAGACCCAGCAGGGAGATATCTGCACTAGAACAAACATTATGAATATTTTATCGCTGTCTTTTATAAGGTAATGTTTCTAAACACAAGCATTTATGAGACAGTCTGGCAGCGCTTAGAAAATTAAGTTAGATATTATCATTTGTACCTTTGCAATGTTTAAATCCCACTGTAGTAATGCAGTTTCTCAACACCTCATTATCTGACATCAAGTTCCTGTTTGTCACTGAGATTCTCTGGCAGGGTTTCTTCAAACAACTCCCAGCAAAGGGTTTTAATTGCATGCTCTGGCTAGTTCTGCCTGATTCATAGATAGTTAGACTGAATGAAAAAGTAGAGGGAATGAGATGATATGTACCTTCATAGAGCCAGTCAGCAATCCCATTGAAGATGACCCCTTCCCTCCCTGAGGATGTTAGCCTGAGGGAGTTACTCTTGACGTCTGATTGGTAGTAGATGTTATTTTCAAATATGTAGATCTATAGAGATAAAGCACACACAGTCACAACTTAAATGATACATTTTGTGGTAGAGTAAGGAATAACAATTGGACGATTGGTGCATGGCTGTAATGTTGTCAAGTATGTGGAAGATTTCAGGCTTGGGAACTTTAGCACTCATCCACCGGATTAACAGTTATTCTATTAAATACACACAGTATCTGCTCAAGTATGGGGAGGATAAAAGGTTTATGGCAGTGTTGGTAAGTCATCAAGTGATTCCTTCCTCTAAAGACCTCAACAGTAAGATCTAACAACCCCCCGAAAAAACACACACCACCCGGGCAACTTGCGCCTGGCTTTTTAGCCTATATTTTGCGCCATTAAAAGTATGCTAAATTAACCATAGATTACAGGAACCAGGCAGAGTAGTACCGACCATTATGTACAGTGCTACCTACATTTCCCTGTAGAAATGAAAATCAATGCTGAACTTAGCTGACACATCTCACAAAGTACAAATCCAGTTTGTCAAACAAACACACGAGTCCATCTCTCAACATTAAACAGACGAAAGCCTGCTTCAGATGTAAACTGAATCTTTCCTTGGCTTTTTCAGCGAGCCAGAAGTGCGTGGCCTTATGTGATCAGCAGACCCTGCTAGAATGAAGCTCTATTCTAAAATGGAAGGGGTCATTACTACAACTGTGGAGTGAGTACATTGCTGCAGGTTTTATCAAACCATAGAAGCTGGAAGTGTTTAGAGATCTGGGTCTGAGAATCATGAAATCAGATGTTGTTGTTTTTTTCTTCCGTTTTTTACCACCACAAAGACTCACGAAGTTATTGAGATTAATTCCATTACCTCTAGTGGACATACGCTAAGTCAAAACAGTAATAAAAGAAAATGTCTTTGTTTTTTGAATGAAAAGTAGTTCCTTTTCAGCTATGTGAACTTACAAGGATAAAGCTGGCATAGTCAACCATTCCCATGAAACGACCAAAACCAATAATGAATTAGCCACACTCTCTGTGGCTCATAAAAAAACAAAAATGGACTAAAAACATTGAGTTTATTAACTCACGTTGTTGAAGCCTCGTGTTAACTTCAACTGACCTTTAGAATGCATGTATTCACAGAACGAGGACTGTGGATTTTGTGCCCCATCTTTTACATCCCTCTAAGAAAGGATCACTTCACTAGCAGTATGGAGAGAAGAAATTATTACAGCAAGCAATGACTGTTTAGCATTACTGTAAAGCCGCACAAATCAATATTTTTAAATTAACAATGGATCAAACAATTATGTGTAATATAAAAGGGGCTGCTCATAGATGAACCCACTCATGAACACATCAACCTCATTTCCAGCAGCAGATAGGCAAAGTGGAGCATTTAGCAACTAAAGAGACAGATATTTCCCCCAGGAGCTGGTGGTGATCAAAACAGAGCTAAAAGAGAGAAAATATTGGACTTGCATTTGTTACTTATTTGAGTCTGTTGGATTTAAACATGTTTTTTTTAAGAACTCTGATACCATCCTTTATAGTAATATCCATGGCACTTTTAATTTACATCAGATGTTTGAAGCAGTGAGGTGTGGTAATTAAGTTACTCTAAAACCCTTAACTTCCAATTGCTGGAAAATGTGTCAAAAATGGCACTCCTCGAAGTCATAACTCAGTCAAGTCTGAACACACTGACATGAAACACATTCATCAGATAACTCTGATATCATGATCTCCATCTCAATTAAACTTCCATCAATCCACAAAATGTCAGGGTTTGGTTTGGTTATCTTAGTTTTTCTGTTTATTTTGAAGTTGTCTGTGTCATGTCCAGCTTTGTTTTCTGTTATATCCTGATTTTCCCTGATGTGTTTCGCCTGTTTGTCCCCCATCCTTGCTTGTTTATATCTGTCTATAATGTCCTCATTTCTGTTCAGTCCTTGTTTGATCATACTAGTTAAAATAAATGTTAAAACAAGGTATCCAACTGAAGTTGGACTGCTTACGTGGATTATTGGACTCTAAAACAGTAAGATATATGCTTTATGTGTTCCATAAATAAATAAACCAGTAAACTTCCCAGTTCAAGTGTCTGCTTCTGGGTCCTAAAAGCTTTTTACCTGCCTTAGCACACGGCCTATTCTGGCACAAAAACAGTGTCAGACTTTGAAAACCCCTGATAGACAGTATATTTGCAAATGATCAAAAACATTAAAACAACACCTAATTATAAAACTCGTGTTAGGTGTCCCTTTGTTTGACCAATGCATTGCTTAAGACATGATGAATGGAAACCTCTAACTCATAATTCCCTAAGAATTGCCAGTAGGCTCACTTTACACACTCGTTTCACAAAACACACGTGTTATTGTTTCTGGCTAATGACGCTGCACATGCCCCTCGAGAGCTAGAAAGCCTTCACATCTGTCTAGCTCTCACCTCCTTATCACCATGATGACTTCCTAATGGAGTCATGTTTCATTTATGCACAAATATTATACATTGAAATTTGCGAATATGGACAAAGCAGCTCTTCTATGTTATAGCCCTATAGCTGCCAACAAAAAGCCTCCCCATCTGTTTGGTGTAGATAAATAAAAATACTAATTATATTCCCTCAAAAATGGAACCTGAGTACATTATGAGCAGAGTGGATCATTCTGAAATAAAAGTACATTGCACTAAAGCCTTTTTTGTGTGTGTCCTCACAGTTCAAATACATATGCAGTAAAAGCAGAAACACACACACACACACACACACACACACTCCTACACACACACACTGTTCCAAGCACGTTGCCAAAAAGTGCCATGAAACTTTGTATCTCTATTCGTATGGCACAATGTCAACCACATGCCTGGAGCTTAAAATTTTTATTTTTTTTAAATTGTGTTTTCATTTGCTTTCAAGCTGATGTTAAATTAAGTGAAGATTGTTAATTTGTCTTTAGAACATAGAAAAGATATAAATTCAGGTATGTGTAGGTATGATGCAAATTAGCGACAACCGGCATAAATGAGAAACCAGGTTCCTAGGTTCGTATCAAATATGCACCAACAGGCATCGGGGGAATCCATGTGCTATCTTGGCTGCAGTCTGAAAGGAAGTGGTGTGATGCGAATTCGCGACAATCGGCGTCAAGGGGTTAAGATAAATTTGTATTGTTGGCTTCACTATCACAGAGCCTTCCAAATACTGCATCTTGTTCTTCTGCAGAAGTTCTGAATTGGACGTTGTTGGACGTTTGGAATGACTCAGCAAAAAAATATGCTGGAGTTGGAGCCTATAGTGTATAGGAAAGCAACTGTTTGTGTTTTTTTACAACTCATTCAGTGTGTTGTAATTACTTCGTAAGTGATTGCAGTAAAGTATCAATGAAAATGTGGTTTTCATTAAACTAATGTATCCTTGAAAAGAAAACATGCGTTACAACAGCATAACTGATAGCTTCAGCAGGTAGGAGAAAAATAACTAAATGTCTCAAAAAGAAAGTACATGATTTAATCTTCACTAATCCTGAAATCTAATAAAGCTAATGCAACCAAAGTAAGGCTGAAGAATGTTTTTCTCACCAGTTGTTGGCCTTGGACTCCCCAGGCAGCGTATTGCAGGACTGAGTTGACCACCTCAGGAGGGTCCAGCTCCCAAACCTCCCTGAAAAAAACAACAAGCTAAATTAAATCTGAATTAAAATCATAACATTTTCCATGCGTTATAACACACGCTATGCGTCACTCTTTTGATCTAGTCAACAATGGGGAGCAAATTCTAACAACCACTTGTTGGTAATAGACCTGCAGCCTGATAACAGCACAGAGATGACAAAGACAAAAAATAAATGTGCACCAAAATGGCAAGATAACTGTGGAATTGATCACAAAGCTTGCTACAATAACACTGGTGTTTGAAAAGGCTAATCTCATCAGCCAAACAAAGTCTGAATCCTCTCTGATTAGTAGTGGGAATCCTGCCCGTCCTCGTGACCAGGATGTGGACAGTGATTGTAATAGGATGCTCTTAGGATCCACCTGTTAAGCAGCAGGATGCTGCAGACTATATGCTGATATAATCTAGTCTTCAACCTTTAGAGTTTAACAGAACATAAAATTAATTTATCATTGATGACATTTTCAGCTCATCAGCCTTATGATGCAGGACCCTGCACTCACATACATGATGGTCACACTAGGCCAAGCCCACTGTGGATAATAAAAATGCAAACATTTTCCTGACAGTAACACAAGTCTGTTTATCACATATTATTTTGTTGTGTTAGAAACAATGACTGTGAAATGTCTTTGTTTTATATTATAGTGTTGCTTTGTAAAAGAGCAGGCATGCGATGCGTGCAGGTCTGAATGGCAGCTAGAGGTTAATTTCATGAGTTATCATAGTCCAAATTGCTCCCTTGTGAGTGCCACTGGTGATGGAGAATATGTTTGATGGAGCAAGTAAATTATCTTTAACTTCTAGTTTTTAGATAAATGAATCTCTAAATTTAAATTGATTCGCATGACAGCACTAACTGAGGGCATTTCCCTACAGTAGAGGTTTTCAAACTGCGAGGCACGCCTCCCGAGGGGGCTGCAGGGAGATATGTGAGTGATACTGCACAAGGTGAAAGAGACTGGTGCATGCTGGTGTTCTAAAAGTAACTGTAAGTTATTGTAGTTTGGGCCTCTGATTAGGCCACTTCTCGACATGATCAAAAGTTGGAGCTGCAGCAGTGGTTGTGTTTAAAAACCTTGGTGCTTGAGGCTCAAAGTAATCCATTGATAGTTGTCTGTACATCCATGGGTAGATTGTAAACAGGAACGGCTAATAGCTAATTTGGCGTTTAATAGCGCCAATTTACTAAAATGTGTGTTGGGTGGGCGCAGTTGTCTTAATTTTGTCTGAGTGGGGCCCACAGTGTCAGACATTGAAAACCCCTGCCCTAAAGCATCAACAGATATGGGACAAATGTTTTGGAAATCTAGCCAATCTGGGGCCCCTGCCCCTGCAGCTGAAGTGCTGGCACACAGAGACAAACTGAGAAACATCCACCATTTCTTCATGCATGTCACAACATGTAGGTGACAACAAAACTTTTATTGCACTTAGCCTTTACTGACAGTATCTCTGTAGTACAGTTTTGCAAACCAGGGTGGCTCACAGTTGTGTTTTTTCCCTGATGACAAGTGTTTTTTTTACGACACTGGTTACCTCACTGCAACTGCTGAGGAGAACAAATACACTTACCGTGTGTGGATATTGTAGATACTGTAGGAGGCCATGTAGGAGTGGCGGTAAACCTGAAGCCAAACAGACAGAGAGAGAGATTAAAAGCTGACTGTCTGAAACATTAACGAGAGAAGCAGCGGTGCCACAGATAATGACATCATGACAAAAAATGAAAAGAAAAAAGGCGTCAAACAAAACAGCCTGCTGGCTGTTCTCAGTGATAGAATCTGTAGACAATGCAATTTGCATGGGTGACAGCTGTGGGACGAGACATTTTAATTCCATCTGAGAAACCCATCATCACCGAGTGTCTCGGTTCTGAAAGCCTCGGAGAGACGGAGAGAGAGAGGGAAGGAGAGAGAGAGAAAGAGAGAGAGAGAGAAAGGCATTCAAAGTGAGGGGCACATGTAAAGCTGCCTGAAACCCCCACTGGAGAAGCTGTGGCTGACATGATAATAGACCTCTGACTGTGGTTGGTGATCAGGCACAGAAACAGTTTGGGTTTTCATATTTTTTCATCATGAAGATGACATGTATTCAGCTCTGACACATCGTAGAGGAATTTATTACAAAGGTGTTAGCTGGAGCATAACTGTGTAACCTAAATTGTGTCACAAGGGGTCATTGCCTATTTACTTTTGACCTTGATTGAAATTAAACTAAACTTAAATTGAACTTGGGCTTGAGTTAACTGTATATAAAGGGAACATGTCCACATTATCTTGTACATGCACTGATGAAGGATCCAACTAGGATACAGTCTATTTACATGTAAAGTGATTGATTCCCAACTCACTGTTGTGTCTTTTTCATTGAAAGTCTATGCTATCATTGACAATGTGAACAATTCACAATTTTTTAAAACATTTTTATAGTCTACAGACATAAATGAGATATTACGTGAAAGCAGCACAATAGCCCTTTCAATAGCTTTTCTCAGCTTGTCTCTACAAGATATATAAATGATATTAGTATTATAGTAAAAAGATAACTGATGAAAATGTACTCTTTGGCATTGTCGGATTGAAAAAGGAAATAGTTCTCCCTAAACTGACACCAAATAGTGTCTAAAACATAATTCTATGCTGCAGCACCAAAGGGACTTGTCCCTAAAAAAAAAAAGAACCCCCACCATGCTGTTGTACAAATGTATCAGGTTTGCTTCCTTGTATGATAACACATTGTTTTCTGTTAGGATGGTAGGAACTGAACCAAAGTAAAGCATTGAATGACAAACAGAATAACATTTATCTAAGAGAAAGTAATGATCAACCAGATCAAAACCGTGGTCAAATCAAGGCAAATTTAAATTGTAACTGTGTTAAGTTACAATTGTTAGAAACAGAAAAATGTCTTTTGTAAGTTTTAACAAAGCATTATTTGATAGTTTCAAATGCTTTGATCGAAAGCTAGATTGAAAAGATGATAAGATGTGTTTATTAAGATAATATGACAATTTTACAGTTTGTATAGTATTGTTTAGTTAAGTAAATCATTGAGATAGGTCTATATGTTGTTGGGTTTACGTGCATTGCCCCCTTTATGCAAGGGAGAGATAGGTGAATATTTCCATAAGGCAGGTATTTCAGTTAAGTAGATAAAGATGTGTTAAGAATATCCCAAAGAAGGTAGATGAAATTTGGTTTCAGTGCCATCTAACCCTAGACCATTATTCACTCATAGATCATTAATGGCATTCTGAACCTCGGTAGGGTTTATTCTTCTGAAAGAGAAGGAGACGTGACATTGCTAAAATCACCACCAATAGATGGATCAGGCATTATGGCAGAACATGTCGAGGAGAAATGGTGATTAAAAGTGCATCATGCTGATTAACTCTTATCTGATTGGGTAAAGTCTTATCAGATAGTTTTGATTTTATTCCAAAATTCATTTGGGCTTTGGTATTTCTGGTCATAGCTTGATTGTATTTCTCAACTCTCTGTGCTTTTCCCAGTCTGCAGGATGTGGCCTGCATTATCTTTCTGCCTGAAAATGCTGAAAAGTTCAGAAGTTATCCAGGGAAGATGCCTTCCCTTGACATTGGTAGTTTTCAAGGGATGTTCATGTTTATCTATAACTTCCGTGTATTCAGAGTGCAAGAAGTCCCAGGCATCATAAACATTTGGTATTAGTTGATCAGTGTTAGGTGCGTGTGTTAATATTACGTTTCTCAGTAACTAGTAGTGTAACGGATTACTATTTCCACAGTAATAACAATGATATTAATATAATTACTAATCCAAATAACGCTGTCTTACTGAATGCACCATGCTTGACTTGAACACAGGGACACTTTGACATGTAGCCTGGGGGAGCCGGGATTGAACCGCCTCCCTTCTGATTAACGGCCAACCCGCTCTATCTCCTGAGCCACAGCTGCCCCAATATGTGAAACTTGCTGAAAGAAACTCCGGCAGCTACTGCCAGTGATGCTTGGCCTCGTTTTGTGAAACTACTGAATACTGCTCTTAAATACATGTGCAGAAAAACAGTAGTTCAAAAGTCAGGATTTAACTTGCTTTATTTTTTTTTATTTCAACCGTAGGCGTTAAGAAAAGTTTTATGTTTTGTGAAAACCATACTCCTTGCTACTGTTATGAGTATGATATTAGTTAAATATTGGTAGAGACTGCTTTGTTTCGGGGGAGGGGGTGGTAGTAATATATGTCTTATATATTGCCTAAATCCTATTGCCTAAAACCTTGCATGCAGGGTTACCTTTACAAAAATACACTCAAAATGTAAAGGCTCAACATCAGGGATAATCAACAAGATTAGAGGACACATGTGTGGCTACACCATCACCCCTAGTGTCTCTGCAGACTCTGACATAGTCTGTAAGATATTCTGTTGCTGGGGTGGCACCGTGGTACAGTGGTTAACGCTGGCACCTCACAGCAAGGAGGCTGCGGGTTCAAACCCACCATCCAACGACATTAGATTAATTGGTGACCCTAAGGTGTGACTTGTTTTTTTATCTATGTGTGGCCCTGCCATGGATTGGCAACCTGTCCAGGGTTTACGCTGCCTTTCGCCCGATGTTGGCTCCAGCCCCCCGCAACCCTGTACGCAGGATAAGTGGTTGACAATGGATGGTTTCCAATCTTTTCTGTTCATCAGGTTTGTACTTTTTATTTTTTACAAGGCAAAGGAATTATTTTAAGTTCTTCAGCTCCATCCAGTTTGACAGTCCATTCACTGACAGCAGATCCAGAGAAATAAGATGTAAAGCACAGAGATAACTAAATACACAGTCAGTTACTAACAGACACTCAGACAAGATGAACAAAGCAGGTGAAAGATGAAAAATTAAGATAGCATCTCAACAACAGACATGAAATGCAAGCTGCTATCAATAGGTATCTCATTAAGAGAGCCAAAACAAAAGCTGAAGCTACATATAAATGAATTATGTACTTGTGCATTCACAAAGTTATGCACAGGAAACTGCCCTAGCAAGGCAGGTTTCGCCTAGCAAACAGGAACAGAGGAAACAGTCCAGAGAAACGGCTATCAGTGCCTTTTCATTGTACTGAGGCTGTTACAGCAAGAAGTATTGTGCACCCCAGTGGCACAAATGAGAGCTTTAAGTGCTCCCTGGTACACCTCGAGGGTTTGAGCCAGAGGCTACAACTGCTCTGCATCATCGTGGACCGTGTTGTCCAAGATGGAGTTCATTTTGGACCATTCCTTCAGGCTGTCCAGCCCAACAGAGGCTAAGCCTTTTTATTTTTGTTTTTTACAAAAGAGTGTTATGCCTGCTGGCAGCTGCCTCCCCAGCACACAATGGCAAGAATTCCTCAATAACTTATGGGAATTAAATTGGTTACTGCTTTCCATCTTACAGGCACAGACCTTATCACATATCTTATAAAACTATGCCTGTAAGAAAAAAGTATCAAACCCAGAGGTAAATTTTTTAATAAACATCCCTGACATTTATGGGTACTTGCAGGTGAAAGCACTATGGTGGGCAAAAAAACTACAAAGAAGGGACCATAGTTGGGGTTAAAAGAGTTCACAAACACTTTGTTTGTAGTGATTAATGTTATTAATAATTAATGTTAGATCATTTTCATATTTTTGCTTTAGACACCGTTTGAGAAACTGCATTTAGACCCGTTAAACAAGGTGAGTCAGAAAAGAAACTTCAGTTCACTAAATATGATCCGTTAAGATTTTCACACATGGGTTTGTATTCAAGTTAAGAATTCAAATTATGCTAAATAGCGCTTTTGACTGATGCCATTGTCATGCCATGTTATGTTAAAATAAAGCCAGTGGCAGGATGTGGTCATTTGCTGTAATGTTCACATTAGCTGATAAAGAAACAGGCAGCCCTTGCTTTGTGGGATGAACCTGAACCCATACTGATGTGGATGAGAGGCAGACATGTCAGTAGCAGCTGATTATATTTATGACTGTTATTTATTTATTTTTTCCTTTCCTCAGTTGTTCATCATATATCTACTGTAAATCAAGATGTCGCCAAAGTTGAGCAGAGGTTGCCTGTGGATACGTTCTATTATTTGTAGGCATTTAAACACCTCAGCAGGGACAGTAAAAGCTTACATGACTTATTTCACCACTGTGTGAGACAAGTGCTGAGAGGATGGATGGAATCCTTTCTTCCTGTGGCAAGCCTTTACAACTCATCTACCTCATGCCGAAGGATAGACAGCAGAGGCATGGGGTGCTGAGGTGGCTCCAGCCTCCATTTCAGCTCTGTTCTGCTCTATTCGTTTAATCCCTCTCTTTCTCTCTGGATTACTTTCACAGATTTACGAGACATATGGGACAATATCGTGGACCTAATCAGTGAACATTTTGAATTAAACATATACATTTCGCTGTACTTGAGAGTTGTACATACATTGCTTTATGCCACTTCTCCTACATATCTATGCACCTTAACAAGAACAAACTTTGTTATCCTTACCATGTTATTATTTTTGGCTTTGTGTATATATGTTTTTGTGGATATATGTTTATTGATAATTATCATTATTTAATATTTGCACTCTTTCCTACTTTCTGCTACAACTGCTGCACAACATTTTTCTCTGAATAAATAGTTCTATCTTATCTTATTGTTGGCAACAAGCTAGTGCATTGCTTCAACCCTTTAATATTGCGTTTGGGGCTGTATGGCAAAGTCACATTAAGACCTCCATTGGTAGGCAACTTTAGCAATGTATAAATTACTTAAAGCAGCTATAATCAACATTTGTTATAATAAGTGAAAGTTGATGATCGTAGTGACGAACACACAGATAATTAATAATCGAGATAGTTAACCACAGCTTGGGGCTGGACGATATGGCCAAAAATGTAATTGTGATAATCTTTCGATTTTGATAATTATCACAATAAGTATCAAATCGTTATTTCTTTCAAGTTTAAAGGCTCATTCGCGTATGATTCAAGTGAATAAAATCAAACATTTAATGAATATTTATTGAACATTTGTTATATTGCTATTAAAAATGTATATATTGCGATAATTATTGTTGTTGTTTTATTGTCCAGCCCTACCTCAGCTCTACAGAGATTTATAACATCTTTCAGCTCATTGTTTTGGTTTTTTGGCTCGGACACTCCCACAGTTTTGTTTTCAGCTGCAGAGAGCAGCTGTGTTCTGAGAAAAGCTCTAAGAATCCACTGCATACCTCCTTAGCAATTATCTGGTGAAGAATAATCAAACATTAAAAAATAAAGAGCAGAAGAACATAGGCTGTAAATGCTGACTCAGCTGACTCAGCATTCACACCAAACAAAAGAACCAGAGATGTTTCTCAGTAGTTGGTGGAGACCAATATAAAGCTAAAATGAGAGTGAATATTGCATATTTTGCTCCGTATCTACTAGATGTGTAAACAGGCAACTGTCTGCTAACCATAGTTTACCATATCAGCTTAAAAGAGCAAAATCGGTCCGTGTTGTATTAACAGCTTGTAAGAGGCCATACGGTTGTTGCAGTTGTAGGTGCTGTATGCTGCACAGCCCTCACATGTAAAATATTATGTACAATGTTTATGTCCCAGAACAGAGTACATTATTATCCTTTTCTCCAAAGTACAAGTCTAAGAAACAAAACTGATGTTAATGAGTCTTATGGCAGTTACAAAGACATTATGCAAAGACTACAAAAAGGCTTTGGATTCCAGCCTAAGCACCCATGAACGGCCCATAACAATAAGCTGGAACATCAATAATACAGACTTGTGTTCATAGTGAAAGTAAATTACTGTTTAGAGAGAAGAGGATTCACCAAGATCCAAGTGACTCATATCGACTTTATGCAGAGTGTAACTTCTGAGCGCATACTGAATGTACTGCAGTTGACACAGGGGTTGAGTGTGCTCAATATAAATTTGCAGGAGTTATTGCAAATATCTCTGTGTTGTAGAGAACTGTGTCTAGGAGTAAATACTGATTCCCCAGTGTGGTCAGACACATTTCTCAAACTCTGACATGCTGAAACCTACAAATTTTCTGCCATGAAATTAAAAAAACACTCCACGGGCCAAAATGGTTGGTTTTGGACATGAAGATGAATATCATGTCCAAAAGCATGGGAGCCAATTTAACAAAATGGTATTACTATTATTAGGTTAAGCTTTGAAAGCAGAGATTGTCCACGAGGCTCGAGGTTTGGTAGCAGCTTATCTAATCTAAATCCTCTTGAGTCCCTTATAGAATTTATTTGGTGTTGCTTTCAACATTTGCATGTAACTAAAGTCAAACTTAAGGTTCAGTTTAGTTTTGTTATCACCTTTTGTTGGCTGATAAGGCAGAAATGCTACAGTGCTGACTATATATATATATATATATATATTTCTCTAAAGAAGACTCACCACTCTGTTGATCTTGTTGAACTACAAAAACACTGAGTCCACTCTTGATCGCAGAGTGGTGTGTCTTTTCTTACTAAAGACCTTTGGCTCAGTACAGTCGCTTACCTTGCAGAGAGCACATTTAGCTATAGCTGACATAATCTAGTGATCTTTTTCATTTCAACCTGGAAAGCACCAACTAAAAGCCTTCTACCTCAATGTTTTCAATGTTACTCCAGATGATAAAAACTGCAAGAAGAGACAAAAAAGATTGGATAAGATCCAGGTGTTTTGCCAACAAGGGGTTGGATCCAAAATGGTCAGTTTTGGAACCCAAACTGAAAGACAATCCTCTTTTAGTTACTGTCCTGTTTCCTTCATTTTAAATGTCACTTGAGGTTTATTGATTTTAATATTGTTTTATTTGTTTTTAAAGCTCTGCATGGATTGGCACCAGCCTAGATCTCTATAAATAAATAGGGACGAGACCTCGTGCTACAAGATCTTGCAATACTAAATGCACAGCAGAGTATTGGCAGGTATACCTAAATAATATAAAAAATATATATAGTATATATATAAAACATATGAAATATTAGAAATTCTTCTTAAATGATGATGTTAGTCATGTAATATTATTATTATATCTTGACATGTCAGAGTACAAAGATGTGGGAGACATTCTGAATGTGCAGAATGTTTTGAACATGAACAGAAAACCTGCTGAAACACGGGAGCTATTAAAGTCACGGAATTTTCTCTTAAAATTAATGAATTTTTCAGTGAGGTGAAAAGGTGCTGCATGCACATTTAAAAATGTTATTTCTCCAAACAAAAGACACAAAAGAGGATGGAAGACTAAATCATGCCAGCATGTGCGCTGACTCAGCAGGGATGATGTTAAATGAGAAAAGTTGATCTACAGGAGAAACAGATCTGAAAGCAACACAGAATGCCTGAGAACTGCACTGACTTATATTCTGTTATATTTTGAACTGTCACCTTCCACATGAATTTTGTGATTCCCTTTACATAAATAAAAACATTTTCATAAGATAAATTGATGCAGAAAAGGAGGGAATTGGTGCAAAAAGGAAAACGCAGTAATGATTCAGCATTGAAGGTTTCTTTAAAAAGGTGTATAAACAAATTTGATTTGATTATTATTTTTCAGTTCTCATCCCATTTCTCAATATTTTAAGGTCAATACTTAAATCACGGTTAAGTTACCATTAGACTTTGAACTGAATTGAACCGCTGATAATTAGTTAAACAATGATTAATGTATTAGCTTTCACAAAAGTTCTGCTCCCATGTTGGTTCATCATACATTATTGTAAATGTTTCTGTTACTAATCTTTCCTTATCCTCCTCTTTGACTATTTCTCTTTTTGGGATTTAGGATTTAAAAAGGTGAGTCGAGAAGTGCTTTAGCCACAGCCATAGAGAGATTGACAAGTCAGTTTTCAGAACCGTGGCCACTTGACTGGCCTCAGTCAAGTTGGTGACGTTTCTCATGGAATGGGAAATGTAAAAGTTCTGTGAAAAATGCCAAATAAAATCCACAGTTCTCTCTCTGTGGGAAGAAGTGTTCATAATTTCAGTCAAAACTGATATTTCAGGTGACTTTAGCAGTCTGAGTTAGTAGTAGTAGTATTGAGAGTTCAAATTGTATGACATGAAACTACAACAGTAACACAAAGAAAAGAAACTGCACAGACACTTTTAGACTGTCACCACAGATGAAGTGTAACTGAGTCTCCCGCCCCCCTGCTTTGCATCAGAGTCACTTATAAGCAAAAAGAAAATCAATAGCCTGGTGGGAGTAGCTCTCTGGATGGATCTGTAGTGGAAAACAAATGGCCAAATGGCTTCTAAAGAATAACAAGGACTATAGGATATGCACAGCGGACATTGTACAGCAATGTTGCCTCTAAATACACTTACAGATATGAAGTTTTAGGCTTTGAACTTTTGCACCTTCGTGTTTGTGACACTGCTCTAGCTTCACATTATAACAGGCCCATTTAAAGACTGCACAAAAACACACCATTAGTCTGGTTCTGAGATAACTTCTCTCCATGGTCCTGGGTTGTACTCAAAATTTCAAACTTCAAAAGGCTGAAACCCTCCGCTTTGATTCTGTCAAAAGTTGAACAAAGGAAAAAAAACTTCACAGACTGGAAAAAACAACAAATCTCCAAAGATTGCCCTCTAAATAGATATCTCAGACACTACTTGCCCAGTTTTGACAAGACTTGAATTTTGACATGAAAAATCTTACAGTAACTGGTTACAAAAAGCTTAAAGGAAAACAGCTCTGGCCAATGGTTCAGAACACAGTGTACTCAATGAAATAACTGTTAAGTTCCCCTTCGAGGGAACTCGAACTGCGTCGGTTACGACACTATGGGAACGCCTCTAGGCGAAGCAGGTCTGAACGTGAATGAAATCACTCCAATCCTATTGGCCTGTTGCTAGAACGGTAAGGTGTGACGGAATAACCGGAGGAGTATAAAGCACACCTGTACACACTCATCATTAGCTTTTTTCTATTCAGCAGGCGCTCTGTATGTTGTTTGAAGAAAGCTCCAGTCCTACAAGCAGTGTGTCTTACCTGAAGAAGAAGTCTACCAGCATGTCCGGCAACCAGATGTACAGAAGGTGTGTTTTTCCTTGCCCTCGGTACATCACGGATGGAGATTCTCATGAGATGTGTGTCTCATGTTTGGGGATGGAGCACGCACGGGCAGCTCTCGAGGGGGCTGCCTGCGCCCGTTGCGAAGCCCTTTCCGTGCGGGTACTGAGGTACAGCATGGCTCTCTTTTCCGAGGATGGCCGGATGTGTTTTCCCC